>NC_088926.1:15510000-15635000 GCF_038396675.1 Hydra vulgaris | reverse complement strand
CAATTTACATTATATTTTACGCTAACATTATATTTTATTTAAAGATAAAAGCTCAACAGAAACTCGTTTGAGTCAGATAGGCTACAAAAAATACTCTTGTAATATTGTTTTACCGTTCAAGGAAAATATTATTGAAACAAGATAATAAAATCTTATTTTAGGCAAAAATGTCCTTGAAATAAGAAAAAAATTCTTATTGATAAAAATAAATTTTAAAACAAGAAAAAAACATCTTTATTTGAGAAAAAATATTCTTGAAACAAGAAAAAAAATTATTGTTTTAAGAATAAAAATTCTTAAAACAAGAAAAAAGATGCTTACGTGGCGGACAAGTCTTTTTTTTCTTGTTTTAAGACTTTTTTTTGCTGTGCAGTGCATAGTAAATAGTGATTACAAACACAAGAAAATAAATTAGATGTTATTTCTGATAATAAAAATTGCAAACCAAGTAATTTTGAACTTTCATTCTTTAAAATATTTCTTTTCAGTTCTTCTTTACACAGAATTGGCAAAGCTTTGCTCAAACTACACCAGAAACCTCTGAAAAATATTGAAAATAGTCTTCTTCAAAAAAATATGCCTTTTTGCAAACTATATAAAAAATAATGATTTACAGCCACAGATCTTCAACCCGGCTCAGCAGCTCACTTGAACTAATAAATTCACCAGATTTTATTCAAAAAGAGCTCTCGTGAGAAAAACTGTGCACAATGAAAAAGTATTCAAAAATCAGAATCATGATAAGTTTTTCTGTGTCTCAGCTACGTCAGCTCCTGTTGAATGTATTTTTTCCAGTGAGGAATAATAATGCGCCCTCATAAAGCTCGTATGTCTAATTTTTTGCTTGAAACTTTGATGTTTCTTAACTTTAATGCAATAAAGACTTGTAGGCTATAATAGTTCATGTGACAACTTATATTTAATGGTAAAAAATAATATTAATATACTGTATTTTCAAATCCTTACGTATTTTTGTTTTTGGCTTTAATATATATATATCCATTTTCTAATATATTTTCTTATTGACAATATATGCGCATAACTTTGATTTTATTTTGAAACAAGCATATTTGTTGTTTGCAGCTCGAAATTTAAGTCTAACCCCGTGAAATACTTGGATGTGTCTTTTACCTTGTTCTTGGCTTTGAAACTCTTGGCCTTGGAACATGTGGCCTTGGTCTTGGCGTTGGAGCATGAGGCCTTGACCTTGGCCTTGAACTTGCAATATTTGGCCTTGTTAACAACTCTGCTTTCTATACTAATCCCAGGTGATGGCGTATACAAGACCTTTAATGTACTTATATGCAATGATGTTATTTCTTTTTCTGATAATTAACGTATAAAGTTTTCTATTAAAATTATTTGTTAAGTTAATGTAATGAAAAATTGTAAAATTACTTTTAACAAGCTTTATCAACTTAAAATTTTTAAAATAGAGTTTTTAAATCAATTCATATCGATAATTCTCAAATTTTCTTAACATCAATAATTTAATGTGGCTAGATAATTAGAACAGTTTTAAAGTAAGTCAAACTTTCATATACAATTTAACGTTTTGTAGTTTAATCAAAAAAACTATTTTATAATTTCATTTTACAGGCTCATTAAATATTAACTATTTTTTTACTGTATTCATTTATATGCAACTTAATGAACTAAACAAAAATATTATTTTAAAATACAATTAATTGATTCAAAAAGCAAATTGAAATCATTTGTGCGCTGAAAATATTAAAAGAATAACTTACTAAATGAAACATTTTAAACATTTGTTACCAACGCTTTAAGAAATAATACAAATTTGATGAATGATTTACGTGAAGTTGCTAATTGGGATTTGAATGTGTAACGCGACATTTGAAAAATTTAGCTATCACAATTACAATCGAAAACAAAATATAATAATCCTTGTTTAAAAACTTATTTGAGTTTTAATGCATTATTTTATGAAGGCGTGATACGTGTACTTGATATTTCAAATATTAAAGACTTTCTAACACTTTGTTAACTTTTTGAAGCACAATTTAAGTAAAAAAATTTTGAATTTTTTTAACTAATTTTCAATCAACCGCTACAAAAAAATTTAAATACCAATGGATAGCTCTCTTCAAATTGATATAAAAAACAGCAAAATTGATGAAGAACCTGTTACATTTGGAAATGAAAATCTTTACCCAAAAAATCATTTATGTTTTTTAACTCCAACAAACCGATTTCGAATGTTGTGCGTTGCAGTTCTCAAGTCAAAGCCATTTGAGTTTCTGATCATTTTTACAACACTACTTAATTGCGTTGTAATGGCGCTTAACACACCGCAACCAAATTCCGATAGAAATGCAATCGATAAAACACTAGTGAGTAATTTTTAAACGTTTTTAAAATTGCTCAATAAAACTTAATGTTTTTTTACAGAGTTTAATAAAAGAGTATTCTGGTATCGCTTTAATGGTTGTCATAAACCTTTCGACTCAAAAGAAACACTTTAACAAATTGGCAAAAGTTATCATGTTTTAATAAAAGTAAACATATAATTGCTTATGCTTTTAGGACCATATCGATGTTTATATTTTGGGAATATTCTGTTTGGAAGCGTTTTTGAAGATAATTTCTCAAGGTTTATTCATGCATAAATATTCTTATCTTCGTAATCCGTGGAATATCCTAGATATAATGATTATTGCTACAGGGTAAGTTTAATCACCTTTTCTTTATAAACATAGACATACACTTTTGTGTTTCTATTTTTTTCGAGTTGCTTTTTTGGTTATTATTGTTGTCGTTAATGATGATGTTGCTGTTGTTGTCAATATATAGCATTTACAGTTATGCTCTGTGGAGGGCCATTTTATATTAATGAAATTTTGTTTTCTTTATTTAAATTTGAACTTGTTTGACCATTTATACAATATTATTTTTTATGACTAATTTTCTATTTCATGCACTCCTCAACTATCGCGTATCTACTTAGATACGCGATAGTTAAGGAAAGCAAAAGTTTAAAAAGTTCTTTAAGTATTCTAACAGCCAAAATCTTTTTTTTATTACGAGAATAAAAACAAGAACAAAGCTTTTCAATCAACTGCGGTTATTTCTACAATACATGAAATGATTACAAAGGTTGAAAATAATGGTATCGCTCTCGACATTTCTAAAGCTTTTGTCTTGATAAGTCAACACTCTCTGATTGCTTGGAGGGGGCATTTGAGCTTGAAAAGGATCTCAGTTCTGCACATGCACTTCATTACAACATGGGGCTCTCAGTGGCTGATGAACTTTAACTCAGTTAAAACTCAATTTTTATCAGCAAATCGTTAGTACGACAATCTAGATCTTTCTATATTTATGAACGGTAATGTACTCAATGAGTCACCTACCTTTCATCTTCCATGATTAACTCTTATTTCCGATTTTTCTTGGAAACCATCACGACAAAAAATTTTAATGTAAGCCATATATGGCAATTGCATGTTAACCATATATTTACCACTCTCTTTTATGGGATGGTGTTGGTGCGGCCCATATGTGGCTATAATGTTTAAACTATTAAAACCACGCTAAATAAGAGCGAACGCCACACTTTTTTTGTGCGTGAGTTTCATATGGGCCACGAGTGAGAAGCATAAGTTAGCCATATATGTACCACTCCTCTTTATTGGGATGGCGTTGGTTCAGCCCACGTTTGATTATCATTGAAAATTTAATGTGGACACGGTGGGAAAAAAACCTATATAAAAAAGTCATTATGGTGACACACACACACACACACACACACACACACACACACACACACACACACACACACACACACACGCACACACACATATATATATGTTAAATTTTCCTGTAAAAGTATAGTGCGGCTTTCGTTCTCTTTTTGTGTGTTTATTTCAGTGTGTGAGCTTTAAGTGCAAAATAATATACTTTCTTTAAAACTTTATTCACAAACACATAATTATACAAGAACATTTCATTAAATTTTCTTATTCGCTCTTCTCTCAATGCATACGTCTACCACCACAATCTGCTGAGTTATGTAGTGAAGCGGTGATGGTTTTGTTAACATCTTTGTCTGTAGCAGTTTCGCAATGCCTTCAAACAGCAACTAAAAATAGTTTATTATTATTTATTATTTAGTTGATACAAAGAAAAAGTTCATGTATTAAGGAATAGTGTAAATTTTATTAATATAAAATAATGTATGAACGTTAAAAAATGACGTACTCTAATCTAATGGCTACTATATACTAATAGCTTACAATAAAACTAACAAACGCCTCAATAGAATATTTGTTTGACCGTTTCCCAGAGCGAAAACAATTCATCTGTAGTTCATCAGTCATGAAGACATTCAAGATGTTTCGTATTATGTCCGATATGTATTTTTCGGAATGTTATGTTTTTTTTCGGAAAACCGAACTATTTATAATAGTTGAGTTACATTTAAACTGTATTATAAATCAAAAGTAATTAAACCATACTAAAAACACAAAACTTTTTTGTTTTGTTTTATTATTTAGGTGTCCCAAGAAGACCTAACGGTCTTGTCGCAATGCCCTGCGGAAGTGCATTTAACCAGGAAGTTCACGCCTCCTTCCTTACCGTGACGCGAAAATATATCCAAAGCTCGTTTCGAACCTCGATCTCCTGTTATATAGCAAGCGCTCTAACCACTGCGCCACGGCCGCAAACTATATATTTACGTACATATATATAATTACGAATATATACATACATATATATAATTACTAATAAATATAATTATATAATTTATTAGTAACTATTTATATAATGAATATATATAATATTTATAATTTAATTTTTAAATTTTTCTATAAATTTTTAATTGAATTTCAATTAAAGAAGACGGAAGTTTTACTTAAAAGTTACGACAACATTTTGTTAAAATTTTATTAGTACTTAAGTAAAACTTACTAACAGTGAGGCCATTTTATCATCCTGACATTGCAACAACATGACATCTAACTCTTCTACGTTACTCGCTTTCTTAAACAAACTTTCACCAGTATGACCAACTGGCATACGTTCTACAGATGCTTTATTTCTTGTAGAAGTTACAGATTTTACTAAATCTAATCAAATATAAATAATTCAAAGTATTAAAAAGAGAGATAAACTAATATATGTATTTGAACAGATTTCTCACCTTTAAATAGGTTTTCAATGGAGATCAATCTGTATTCAATAGAATGTGTGATTGGTGTCAGGGTGTGAGTAGAATTTTTGATGTGAGCAATGTGAGGGGGTGGCAAAAACTCTCGAAATGACTACAATATTGTATTCGGCAATATTTCCTCTAAACTTCTCCGCGTTTACCAACTGCAGGTAAATTTTTACCTGCAGTTAATAAAATTCGTATTTTGTATCTTTCCCAATTTTGATTGAGATTCTGTCTCTTTCAACGCATTCCTCTCAATGAAGTAATGCTACATTTTGACCACATACACTCGTTGTTTCCATTCAACCATTCCTTTGGAACATACTCCACAGTATTTTTATTCAGGAAGTGAACAATATAAAACATTCTTTATACTGTAAAATTTATATACAATATAAACTATTTATGCACATTATATAAAACTCTTGGAATTTAAAAAAGTAAGGTCAGCAAATACCCTTATATTCATATATATACACACATATATATATATATATATATATGTATATATATATATATATATATATATATATATATATAATATATATATATATATATAATTTATATATATATATATATATATATATATATATATATATATATTTATTTATATAATATTTATACATAATATTTATATTCATAGGTATATATTTTTATATATATATATATTTATATGTCTGTTAAAGATATATATAAATACAATATCAAATATATGAAATTGATAATATAAACAAAGTCAGAGAAAAAATGTCAATAACATTAATAATTCACTTTCATTGCTAGCCATTTTATTTTATTTCAAAATATTTTTCCACTTCTTTTAAGCGATTGTGCTAAGATGATTTTTTCTCTCTAAATAAACTAAGATATTTGGAAAAATTTATGATAGATAACAAGCCTCAAAAATTGTCATTAAAATACCGCTTAAATTTATGTTGTATATCAACAACTCAAATTTCACTAAAAATAGAATAAAATAGTATTATTTTTAAATTTAAAATGTGGTCTTATGCAGCAAGATAATGTGTTTTATATGAATGGCCCATATGATAACCACATCTATTTTTGTATGCATTTATTTAAAGAGTATACCGCATTAGGTGGAATGATTATGTTGACTGCATTACGTGTTCCGCATGTGGGCCACACCAATCATCAGTTTATATACCTATAATCATCTAGAATATAGTTTTACACTTATATTCCACTTATAAGCACTATGGTTACATGTGGGCTACATATACCTTTCTTGTCTGAATCAAATTTATTGCAAAGTTAGCATCAGCTTTATCGTGCATTTCTTTATCGTGCTCGCCACATTCTTACTCAGGGTTCTATTTTTTATCTCTATAAATTTCAAATCCATCCTTGTATGGAATACTGTTGCCATATCTTGAGCGGATCATCCAATGACGCCCTTTTTCTTTTGAACAAAATGAAAAAACGCATTGTAAATATATTTAGACCTGCTCTTGCAGCCAAACTCCAACCATTATTACATTGTTGTAATGTTGTTTCTCTTTCTCTTTTTGACAATTCTATATCATCTTGTTTTACTGATTCATATAATTTGCAACCTTTTCCGTCTTTGTTAGTCATTTTCTTGCTCTAAAAGCTCCATATTTTCTTTTCTAGTAACTTCCAACTTTAATAGTGATTGCTTGCAGCCTTGTTAGAAGTAAAAATGTTAAAAAAAAAAAAACGTTTAGAGGCTGAAATATAATCCACATGTTTTGACATATTTTTTTTTATTTTTAATAATAATTATTATTTTTTATCTACTTTGTTACAAATTGAATTCTTTTTCTTTGATTAATATTATGGTTTGTCAAAAATTAACATTTCTAAGAAAATGACGTCAAAAAAATTTTGTGCCTTTATCTAATGAGTAAAAGCTAACGCTGGACCGCATTAAATTAAAAATATTCCAAGTCAAACTAGGGTAACCTGGGGCAAAGCAAGACACTTTCAAGGAGAATGTTCATGACATGAGAAGAATTACGTTTCACAACAAGAAATTAGACACATAATGTGCCACTAGCACATTTTGTGTCTAATGATCTCTTAAATATTTGTGGTAATAGGTTGTTGCATTGGTACTTAATTAAATTTAAACTGCCAACAACTACTCTGTCTCACTTTCCCCATAACCTGGAGCAAAGTAACAGATTTCATTTGAAAAAAACACTAAGCAAAAATATAATTTTTAATAAAATTAAAGCAGACTTTTGATAAATTCGATCTGATCAAATATAAGATTGCAAATAAAAACACAAAGGTATCATTTTATAATGTAATTTCTCTAATGCAACTCAAAATATATAAATATATTAACAAATTTGCTTGGTTAAAAAACAAATATTATAAAACAAAAAAACAAAAAAAACGCAATAGGAAGTAAAATACAATATTAATTGAAAAAATACTGAACACAAAGTCTTATGTTTGTCAAGTATTTAAATATTAATTGAAAAAATACTGAACACAAATTCTCATGTTTGTAAAATATTTAAATATGAATTGAAAAAATACTGAACACAAATTCTCATGTTTGTCAAATATTTAAATATAAATTGAAAAAATACTGAACACAAAGTCTTATGTTTGTCAAATATTTAAATATTAATTGAAAAAATACTGAACACAAAGTCTCATGTTTGTCAAATATTTAAATATTAATTGAAAAAATACTGAACACAAAGTC
Organism: Hydra vulgaris; assembly: GCF_038396675.1. Taxonomy (NCBI): domain Eukaryota; kingdom Metazoa; phylum Cnidaria; class Hydrozoa; order Anthoathecata; family Hydridae; genus Hydra; species Hydra vulgaris. Next base: position 15,627,120 of record NC_088926.1, on the reverse strand, counting down.
TCATGTTTGTCAAGTATTTAAATATAAATTGAAAAAATACTGAACACAAATTCTCATGTTTGTCAAATATTTAAATATAAATTGAAAAAATACTGAACACAAATTCTCATGTTTGTCAAATATTTAAATATTTGTAGATTTGAACAGATCTACAAATCAAAAAATATGATAGGAATTAAAAAAATAATATCAATAAAAAAATGCATATGTAAAGTTTCATGTTAGTTAAAAAATTTGAATAAAATCTATTAACATAAAAATCTTCATGTACTCAAACAGTATATACACAACAAGCTATCCAGTCAATTTGGGTACCATTGCACCATTTCCTTTGACAAGCTGGATAAAACCATTCCTCTTCATTGTTTGCATCTTTTTTAATCAAGCATTTCTTTAATTTTCTTTTCTTTTTGTTCTTTTTTTGTATTTTTTTGTTTAATTTATTGTGATATTCTTTTTTTTTTGTTCTTTTCCAAAAAGTTTTTTTTTCTTGTTTTTTTGTTTTCTTTCCTATTGTTTTTTCTCATTGTTCTTTTCAAGTAAAATTTTATGGAGAAATTATATGGAGAGCTTTTTTTTTTGTTTTTTAAACATCTTTGCTTCCGACAGGACAGCAAGCAGCCACTAATTAATATTGGAAGTTACTGAAATAGAAAAGATGGAGATTGTAGTGCAAGATAACGATTGATGGACGACTTAAAGAATTGCAAATTATATGAATCAGGAAAGCATGATGAAGGAAGCGAATTCCAAAGAGCTGTGATGTTCGAGGAAAAAAACTAGACAAATAAGCGTTTTTGGAGCACTTAGGAACAGTCACAGAAAAAGGATGAGACTTAATTGAATGACGAGTAACACGAGAATGAATTTTAGTTGATGGCACAACTAAAATTCATGGACGCTAGGTCTTTATAGCAGTGCCCATTAAAGTATTTGTAGAAAAGAGAAAGAGAAGCAACATTACGACGATGTGATAATGGTTGGAGGTTGGCTGCAAGAGCCGGTCCAACTATGTTTACAATGCGTTTTTGCACCTTGTCTAAAAGAGAAAGGGCATCATTAGAAGATCCACCCCAGATATGGCAACAGTATTCCATACAAGGCTGGATTTGGGATTTATAGAAATAGAGAATAGAATCCGAAGTAAGAAAGTGACGAGCTCGATAAAGAGATGCAACCTTGGCAGATGCTAATTTTGCAACTGATTTGATATATGGTTTCCAAGAAAGATTGGAAGTAAGAGTTAATCCTAGAAGATGACGAGTAGATGACTCATCAAGTACATCACCGTTCATAAATATAGGAAGATCTAAATTATTGCGATAACGATTGGCTGAAAAAAATTGAGTTTTATCTAAGTTAAAGTTCACCAGCCACTGTGAGCCCCATGGTGTAGCAGAAGTGAGATCATTTTCAAGCTCAAATATCCCCTCCGAGTAATCAGAGAGTGTTGGTTTCTTATCACGACAAGAATAAATGGTAGTATCATCAGCAAGCAATGTCACCTTAGATGTGAGAATATCTGGAAGATCGTTAATTTTAATTAAAAAGACTATAGGGCCAAGGATAGAACCTTGAGGAACCCCTGAAGTTACAGAATAAGAAGAAGAGTGCTGTCCATCAAGGACAGCTTTTATACTACGATTGGAAAGGAAGAATTCAATAATCTTAAAGATGTTGCCAAATACACCATAAGAAGAAAGCCTGTGGAGAAGACCAGCATGTTAAACTTTATCAAAAGCTTTGGAAATGTCAAGAGCGATGGCTTTAACCTTTCCACCTTTATCTAATGCACGATAAAATCTATCTATAGAACCTAGAACTAGTTATAATCTGAGATTTTTCAGCTAATTTTTTTAGAGGATAAAGTTTTGGAATTTGAAATAGTCTTCAAAGAACTTGATGAAGTAAAAGAGGGCTCTGAAAAGCTTTCAATTGGCTTTAATTTATCATGACACATTAATTCTAATGTAGTCAACTCTGACTGCTGTAAAATTTCACTTTCTTTTTTGTTATCGTGTTCATAGTGAATTTTATTAGGTATGGATAACCTGATTTAATTATTATTATCATTCAAAGATGTCCTTGGATATTCATTTACGAACAAATTCCGATTAAATGGGACAGTTCCAGTTGCTCTAAAACTTGAAGTAGCATTTTCCATATTAGCAGCTCTTATATATGCTTCATTAAAAATTTCTCCAAGATTTTCTGTTTGTATTTGTCTTCCTGAATGGTTTCGCATCCAAACATGCTTGATTAAAAAAGGTTTTCAAAGACTTATAAAATCCAATGGTTTAATGGATGAAGTTTATGAGTTGTGTGTGGTGTAAACAATAGCAAAAACAATCCATTGTTATGAACATAGTCTATGAGTTTTAAGCTTTTGGTATCAGAAGAATGACTGTCAAATATAAGTAAAACTTTGTTGATCAAGGTGCATCGTACATATTTAACATAATGTTGTATATATAGAAAGAAAGAAATCAGTATTAACACAGCAATTTTCTGAGCATCCTTGAATAGCTGCAAATGGAGCATTATCTGTGAGTAATAGTTTCTTGTGTTTTGCGCTTAAATATCATCATGGGTGGTACATAATGACCAACAGAATTACATGCACATAAAACTGCTGTAGTGACTTCTCTTTCCTCACTTGTCAATGATGAAACACACCGTTTTCCTGTAGATGAGATAACTTTTAATAGCTTAGAAACACATGACAAAATAGACTCATCACAATTAAAAAATTGAGGTGGCTCAAAGTGATATTTATCTAACAAATACTCTAAATTACTAAAACAAATTTTAATATTATCTTCGTTCAAACCAAATACTCTGTTTATAGAAATTGCTTCTGTTTTCATTAGTGATAAAGCAGGATGACGTTTTAAAAAGACTTGTACAAAGTCTTATGCTGCTAATTTACTATCTTTGTTAAATGGGTTTGGAATTAAATTTTTTTTGCAGAACTCAAATACTATCAACCTAATATCCATTGAGAGACCATAAAGTAAATTGTCCATATCTTTAATATACTAATTTAGATCTTGTTCTTGGTTATCAGAAAGCACTTTTCTAAATCCTCCAAGTAAATTAGTATGTAAACTACTTTCAAGTGAAACTTTTTTAACACGCTGATGTAGTAATTCTTTTGGCACACTTAAGTTTTTCTTAAAAACATCTGCTTCAACTTTACTGCTGTAGTAGCATTTTTCATGTCATCTTGGTTCCAGTTAGCTTGATTAGTTTTTCTCTTGTAGTTTCTCATTTAAAAAATTTTGGTCACTAAATGACAAAAAAGTTGTTATATATATTTAAAGTTTCTAATAAAATTATGTTTTACTTTTACAAAAAATTCTTTCATAAAATAATGACAGCATGTTTATAAAGTTGCAATCGTAAACGTTTACTTTGACGATTTATAAAGTTTATAAACTTGCTATCCGAAACGTTTACTTTGACGATCTTTTTCAGTAACTAGGGTTTTCGCACGTTCCCCGTAAATCCCGTTAATGTGAAGTTACATCTCTTAAATATTTTTGAAACAATATAATCTGACATAAAAAGTAGAATTGCAGCCGAAAGATAACAAATAAATGATTACAAACTCAATATTATGTTTGTTCTGTGGTAAAAAATGGCAGCGCACATGGATTTTTTCCACAAAAGAAAAAAAAATTAATTTTGATTTTTTAATCAAATTGACGCAACACCCGAGCTTCAAACCCCCTTTTCTATGTCATATAATAAGAAAAAAATGATAGAAACTACTTTAAAACATGAAATAAAGCATGAAATTTTTAATATAAGAAAACAAAATTACTGTATCATTTCAAAAAAATTCTGTACAAAGCTAAATGTCTGTACAAACTAAATGTCTGTACCAACCTAATGTCTGTACAATGTCCAACCAAACCTAATGTCTGTACAATGTCCAAAACCAAATGTCTGTACAAACCTAATGTCAAACTAAATGTTCTGTACAAACCTAAATGTCACACTTTGCCCTGGTGTCTCGCTTTGCCTCAGGTTACCCTATTGGTTATAAAATAGTAAAAGGAAGCTTTTATTTATTTTTCAGGAATTTTTCCAAAATCACAGTTTTTCAAGTTTCCAAGCATGTTTGAATGCGGCGCAATACTGATAAACTATGAAAAAAAAGACAAAAAAAAGAAGTCAACTGCAGTAAAACTGAAAATCACTGAAAAATAAAAGTTAATCACTAAAAAAAATTATTCACTGCAAAATTTTCTGATAGGTATGGTCTCAGTGTGATCATATGTATTAAAAAATGCAAGAAAAATTGAGTACAATTGATGATAAGTCTTTCCAATAGGCTTGCTACGTTTTTTAAACGTTTTTTGGACGTTTATATTAGGTTTAAAACTAATAACTTCAAAATTTATTCAAATAATAATAATTGCTCTATTGGTATTTAAACCACTCTAGAAAACGGCTCTAACGTACTTATTTTTCACAAGTAACTTTTCACGAACACCACATACCCAGTCCAATTCGAGGTTAACTTTGGTGTAAGTTGTCTTCTATTTGTCGTAGTCATCATTTTTATACTTGTGTTTCTATTCTCTTCATTTCCTTATCTTTTAGATGTTCTTGTATATAACACTGTTGTATTATTTATATAAGTGGTTATTTATTCTTGTAAACTACGCTGCTGTCATATTTATTCAATTGGATACTTGTTCTTGCTTATAACACTGTTGTCATATTTGTTCTTGTATATAACTCTGTCTAATATATATATATATATATATATATATATATATATATATATATATATATATATATATATATATATATATATATATATATATATATATATATATATATATATATATATATATATATATATATATATATATATATTTAATATATATATATATATATTAGACAGAGTTATATACAAGAACAAATATGACAACAGTGTTATAAGCAAGAACAAGTATCCAATTGAATAAATATTTGAGCTGCCGTTGCGCAGTGGTTAGAGTTCTTGCTCAGAACCCAGAAGTCCTAGGTTCGACGCCAGCTCTAGCCCAACAAGCGACATTGGTACGAAAGGAGGCGTGAACTTCCTGTTAAATGCTCTCCCGCGGTGCTCTGTGATAAGACCGTAAGGACTTCTGGGAACACCTAAAATAACTACAAAATAAAAAAATAAAAAAAAATAAAAATATATATATATATATATATATATATATATATATATATATATATATATATATATATATATATTAAGATAAAAGCAATGTAAATGTAGTTAGAACGACTCTTTAGTTACATCCTTTACTTTAACTTTTCCTTCACGACCAAAAACTTTAAATCATTTAGTTTTTGATTAAACAATGCTTTGAAAATCTCTCCAATCTTCATGTTTGTTTTTTTTTTTTACTCAGTTTATTAAGTCTTCTGTAAACCATTTTTTTGTTCCTTAATTCCATTGTTAGCTTCTTATAAACTTCCAGCTGAAATTGTGGTTACTTGCTATCTTGGTTTCAACTTGTTCAAAAATCTTTACTAGTTTAGTTTTACTAATATACTTTCACGTTGAACTTTCTAGTTTAGTTTTTTCTTCTTAGGGAAAACCGGGGCTAATTGCAACTTTGTTTTTTAAAGAATTTTATATTTTACATTATGCAACTATAACATAATATAATTAATAACTATAATATAATTAATAAGTGCTAATAATAATATTATGTTAAAAGTGTTCATAACACTATGATAACACGTCTGCTAAAGTGTATATATATATACAGTGGCGTTGGAAGGTTTTTTAATGTTTGAAAAAACCAACTTTGAAACAAAAAGAATATTCCAAATTTTTTTACGTTCATATGAATACAAAAAAATTCTTCACAAAAAAAATTACTGTGATAGGAGAATGAGAACGAAAAATCCTAAAATCCTAACCCCTCCTCCCCTCCCCTAAACGTGAGAGCAATGAGTTGAATTATTTATTTTTTCATATATATAAACTAGTTATGTGTTGATCAACAGATTTCAAATTTTATTTTAAATTATATAGTGTTCAGTTTTTATGACCATGTAAAGTTTGTGGCCTCCTTAATCTGAGAGGGGGGTGGGGGAATATTCTTTACATGGTCATAAAAACTGAGCACTAAGTAATTTAAACGTAAAATTTGAAGTCTGTCAATGAATACATAACTAATTTATATTTATGAAAAATCCAAAAAAACCAAATCCAAATGTTTTAGCATGTCCAGATTCATATGTCAAAAAATTGTATTTCATGAATTTTCAATACTCTTCAGGTTTTTTTATGGAAAAATGATCTTTGTCTAGTCGTGATTGCTCATGCCAAAACCCTATTGCATGAAAAGTTTCGTTTATTGAAATACACAATTGAAATTTTGAAAATTGAAAAATTGTCTAAAATACACGAAACAGTTAATTATATTATTTATTAATTTGACACTTAACACGTTATGATTAACTCATAACAAACTTATTAACTAGTAAAAAAATCACGAAATAAAGGTAATCATGTTGTTGATGATATGTTAACAAAAAAAAAATCTAAAAATATTTGAGGCAAAAAAATTGTTTTTAAACCGAAAAGTTAAAAAAAAAGGTTGTTTATGTAAGGTATCGTAAATTACATAATAAGAAATAATTTTTCTGAGGACATACTATATATGTGTTTTGGAACTTTTTTTATTTTTTCAGATGATGATTTAAAATTCAGATAATGAATTAAAAATAATAAAAATAAAAGGCAATTTTAAATTAAATTTTAAGGTAATTTTGCGTAAAAATGCGCAACACGTAAATTTACCGCATTTATCACTTTTTACCGTTATTATCATTTTTTTTACCACTTTTTATCACAATTTACCGGGTTTTTTTTTCTTGTTACCGAAAAACTAAACAAGGATTTTTTAAATTGCTTTTTGTATTTCTATTAGTAAATTTTACATTTACAGTTTAAACAAACAAGTTATTAATAAAAATTTAATCATCAGATATTTTATCATCTGTCTCTAATAAAATATTTTCTAGCTCAGATGTTTTGTACTTTTTTTTCTCATTCATTTTCCAATTCGTGGCATCAGAATAAACAAAGATACATTTTGACTTTGGTCTTCAACTTGAGTCCCTTCATACCCTTCTTGTTGAGCTAGAGTCGTTTAACTCTCTTGAGTATCTAACTGGAGCTGTTGTTGCTCTTTCGGTTCAGAACCAATTTGAGTATCTGATAGAGTTGGAGAAGTCTTTTCAGGTGCACCTCTTTTTTTAATTTCAGTTTGACTATGTAATTTTCCCTGTTGGTGAGTCTTCTTAGTTGGTGGTGACACTCTTCTTAGCAAGTTTTTTCCAATCGCTGAGGTTTGAAGGAACCCTTGCGTAATTTTGACTCACAAAAACTAACATGCTAGTATTTTCTGGTTTTACATTATTCCTAAAATCAGTAACCGTCCTACCTCCTACTGAAAACATTCGTTTCAGTAGTAGATAGTTCATAAAAAATAAATACATGAACCACAAGAAATTTTTTTGATGGCGGCCGATTTAAGGAACGGTAATATGAAAATTAAGAAACTGATGATAATCAAGTTTTATATCGTAAGCTCAAATGTTGATAAGTTTTAAATAAAAATATATTTTTTTGTTTAGCATAGGATTTTATTCATAAAAATAACGGAATATTACATATTTACATAAACTTCAAATACAAATATTTTTTTATTTTACAAAACATATTCTTACAATAACTTGTTGTATATTAACTTTCTGTTTTTTGTTTTAAAGAATAAATATAATAAAATAAAAAACTCTCAGTAAAACTAAGTACGAATTTTAAATCTCAAATTTAAAATAATTAGCATTTGCTATATAATATGTACCTTTTAGTTCTTAACTACCCAATACTTGTGCAAGAAGGTTAGTAACACAACTGCATTTTGTGTTATTGAAAATATAAAATTAGTAAATATTGTAGGTAGACACCACTGCCGCTTACCATGCAGTTATGTTATCAACCTTCTAGCACACTGCATTGGGTAGCTAAGAATTAAATTATACATAAATATTAATTTAATCGAAAAATTGCACTTAAAAAATATCGAATATCTTGAACTTTAATATTTAAATTAATTATTTCTTTAATAGTCTAATTTTTTTATACATTTCTTTAAACTTTTTAAAAGTTAAATTTCATTGTCTTGTTTTTCTTTCAAAACTCTGTTTAAGGGGGTACCCCCTCTGATTTTAAATCTAAGCATTTTTACAAAAAATGATTATTGGTAACATGCTTATATTAAATTAAGAATAATGAACTAACTTTTTTTTTGAAAATCCATTTTGTTGCCATGGTAACCACAAAATACCCCTAAGATGACCAAAAATTGACTTTACGCCGGCCAAAATACAAAGAAATTGAGTCATTTCCACCTTTCCGTACCGAACCATTGTGTTGTTATAAGGCAGGTCAATGATATGAGTGGAACAGATTTTTTATAACTTTTTCTTACCACCAAAACAGAACGACCGAAGTTTAAGGTCAAATTTTTTATCATTTTATTGACCCAAAACATTTTTTTTTAAATTTAAATAAAATCCATTCCATTTATATCATAGAGTATAATATGAACAACACTTCATGAAAATTTCATTAAAAAATATCATACCGTTCTCCAAATATATTGGCCGGCGTCCACAAATTGCTATTCTGAGAAAAACCCTAAATAAAAGAAAAACTTGAAAAACTTTAAATACAGCAATATTTTATTCATAAAATAGGTAAAAATAATAATCCAAATTTTCAAAATCCACCAGGTTCATAAAAGTTACCATCTCTTTCAATTACTTTGTCATTTTTTTTCAACTTTTTGGCACGTAAAAATTGCCGTCTTGACTTATTATCAGGGTTTATTCGGTATTCAGCATTTCTTTTTCTTTCATTATTTAATACTTTGTATTCTGCAATCATATGAAAGCCTGGTTCCATGTTCAGTTCTTTAAAAAGATCAAATGATGATATTGCTCCAATATTAAAGTAAGCAAGAGCATCATATACACCAATTTCTAATTGGGTAAGCGAGACATATGTTTGTTTTGGTATACGGTTCTAAATCATTCTATTAAACGATTTATTAGCATTTTGTGTTTTGTCATGTAAACATTTTTGTAACTCGCTGTCTTTAATTAACTCCTCAAATATATATCTCACTTTGATAATAACGTCCATTGGTAAACCTGGCTTATATGTTGTTGTTTTATTTATTTATATTATCAGCATTGTATTTGCACCAGCTGTCTGAACCAGTAGGGCAGTGTGGAAAATGTAAACTATTACTTTTTGATGAAGCCACATAAAATAGCGATGCTAACACTCCTGCCTTCATTTTCTTTAGGTTACCAACATTTTTTCTGATTGCAACTCCAACAAAATTTTGTAAGCGATCAGTTGTCGCATCTGTAAGACGCCCTTTACCACCAAGGCCTTTTTCTCTTTTCTTTAAATTCCGTAGCCGTGTTCCAACTCTCTTTTGATAATGTCCAACGCATTCCAGCTTTTCAATTTCTATATCAGGGTATGTATTTTTAATATTCATGTAACTTTTACTATCTCCATCACCTAAATATTGAATATATCTTAACTGGTGATTATCAATAGAACGCTGAAAAACACGTTTTGCTCCTTTTGGCTCCATACCACCAGCAGAACCTTGGTAATTATACTTACAAACATGGGAATTTCTCCATTGTGCATAAGCATTTGGATTAGACTTTTGAAGGTCTTGATTAATACTACAGCCTTTACAATATCTAGACATGACTTCAACATCTAACACTTTACCACTAACAGTAGAGATAACAGAAAAGACTCCATTCAGCGATGAATATCCTCGTTTGTGCCATGTACCATCGCAAGATACACAAATATCAGTTGGTGCCAAAGCTGTTTTTTGCAATTTATTTGCAGCATTTATCATTGTGTGTTCTGCTACAGTTTTAACAGCTGTTGCAATTATTTTCAGTAGTTTTTCAAAGTTGTTTTTGGTCATAGGCTTAGGTAAATTCATAAAAGTGCAAAACTTTTTTATGCCTGCATATTCATGGCCCAATAGTCGCATGCAATAAATTATTCGCTTAATAATATCAAATCCTTTTTTATTATTATCATTGATAGAGGTGTAGAACTGATGAAGATAGTTGCAATCTTTTTTTTGGTACTTAAGATATAACAAGGAAGATAAAACATGTCGTTTATTATATCTCTCACCTAATGAGAGTGTGGGACTACTACATTCTGGACACAGAAAAGAACTAAAAACAGAAACCAAAACAGCAACATCAATGATACGATAACCAGATATACAAGGTTTCAAAACCAGTGCATCTAAGTCTTCAACTTTTCGAGACGAAGCTGACAAATTAAGTAAGTTTTCATTATTTTGTTCCAAAACACAAGTGCTGTTAGCACCATTTAAATTAATTGTTGACAACTCAATACTAACATTATCAGAAACACTATCAATGTTCACAGATTTATTAAGATTTCCAATAAATCCTCTCCTTTTACGGTGAGTTTGTGTACGTTGCTTCACTCGACAATCTTTTCCCATTTTCACTAATAAAACTAAGCTGATAAAATAACACTGATTTAAATTGTCGTACTTGATGTAGCAACCTTTACAAAAATTCTTGAAAAATTCATAAAGAAGCTGTTCAAGCTTGAACATTACAATTATAACACATCGAGGTTGAATGAAGATAAAATGTAGGATGTATACAGTTAAACAAGTGCGTTGCAATGGCGTTGCTAGGGATATCACATTCAGATAGTTTATTTAAATAGACAAATTAAGACAGTTATAGGTTAATTTGCTACTTTTAAAACAATTTTTATAATCATACTCAGGTAAAAGTAGTTAAAAACAATTTTTTTTTTTTTTGAAAATATTGAAATTTTAAGGGGATAGCCCCTTAATTATCTCTTTCATATTACAGAAAAGTCTTATCAGATGTACATTGTTCCCCTCTAAAAGCTTTCATTGCCGTCATCTTGGCGGCGATGAATGCTTTTAGCGGGGAACGATGGAGGCCAATTTTTTTTTCCAAAAAACAATCAAATACGCTATTCAGTTATATTTTGAGATCAGTGGTTTAAAATATACTAAATTATAGTAAAACTCCAACTGGTGCTACCTTGAGACAGCTTAATCACTTTTTTAGTCTAATTGCACTCAGCAAATCCTGATTTTCTGCCAGAGCCAGAGATGTTATCCTCTTATCAGTCAAGCTTGGTAAAATAATTCCAAAGAGACATAGTTTCACTTTCAATCAGATCACTGAAGTAAGAATTTTGAGACTGGTAATCTTTTTTGACTTTAATCAAGCTAGTTTAATTTTAGGAGGAAATTAGTTATTTAACTAGAATAGAAGGCTAGTTTAATTTTAGAAGGTAATTAGTTATTTAACAATTATCTGACTTGATAAAAACAAAGTAATTTTTTACGCTATTTTACCATAATAATTTCCGCTTTTACTATCTTTTATCACAAATTAACAGAATTTCCGATTTTTATCGCGTTTACGCAGTTTCAACGTTTTTACGCATTTTTACCGATTTTACGCATTTTACGCAATTTTACCGCCTTCTGTAATAAAAAAGCGTAAAAATGCGTAATACGCATTTTTACCGCATACGGTAAATTTTTACCGCATACAGTAACTTTTACCGCATACACTGCACAGTGGGCCAGTAGGTGGACAAAATGGGAAAAATTTTCGTTGTCTAATCTTGAAAACCTATTTAATTTTAGTATCTACATATATTAGGAGAAATCTATTGATAATTTATTTATATTAAATCCCTTAGTTACCAGGACTCTAAGCATTTGAATATTGAGATAAAATAAAAAAATAAAAAAATTATAAATAAGTAATTAACGGTGACATCAACGTTGTGTTATATTTCAATTACATCTACGTTTTTGAAACAAAAAATTAGTACATGTTATTCTAGAGTATTTAGAGATAAGAAAAACTAATGTGTGAAATAAATTTGTCATAGCATGTTATCTCAGTTATACTTTGAAAATCACAGATTAAAAAAAAAAATTTCTTAAGAAACTTATTTTTTGCCGCACAATAACTAATAATTACCACAATTTGCCATGTGTTGCCTTATATTTATTTGAGCTATATGATGCTTCAATCGAGTTTTAATTGATTGCTCGTCCCCTTAAATCCCCGTTCAGATTTTATGTATGTTTTAACTTGGTTGCTATGGTACTAAATTTTGCATAGCAACAACTCATTTTTACATTAACGTTGTTTTAACAGTATTTTACTTGCGCTAAATACACAATATTAGGGGTATGTATTAAAATGAGATTCAGAATTCTTATGAGGTTAACTTTTTTTGGTTACTATGGATACCTTACTTTGCATAACATAAAAACAACATATTTTCGGTAGTTGTTAGTAATTTAATTACTAACACTGACAGTAATTTAATTACTTTTAATTTTAATTACTAACACTTGTAGTAACTTAATTACTAACAAGTATTAGTAGTCCAGGCGGTATACATATTATAACATTTTACTTTTAAATACAAAATACTTGTTACAATAATTATTTAGATGTGGTTTTGTTAAACTTAGACATTCATAATTTTCTCCAAAAAAACAATCTTAGTATTTCAAAACAAAATATTACTGAAGATATATTAAAATTTATTCAGCCAAAATTTGCTGATTTTAAAGACGTTGATTTTAGACATGCTGTTCAACGATTTGTTTACTTGTATAAAAAAAAGTGGAAATCTGCAAACTATACTGTGAAAAATTTTGAAAAGAAGTTTGTGAACTGGCTTAATGAATATTTAATTGTCAGAAAAAAAGACAATGAACTAACTGCAAGTAGACCTGGTCGAAAACCAGTTGCATTTGATAATAGTTCTAATAAAACTAAAAAACGGCGTGTATCTTGTTTAATTGAATCTCACTCATCCAATGAATTATTTTTTGCTGCTAATAAAAAATTTAGAGATGAATCTGTTGTTATTGCTGCCAAGAATGTTTTAAATATATCAAATACAGAAAAAGCAACTAAATATTCAGCAGACGAAGCACTGGCTTTAATAATTGATGCAAGTCTGACAAAAGCTTCCTATCAATTGATTAGAAGCGGAGCCTTGGAGAAAGAATATAACATCTACCCCGCTTATAATGATGTAAGAGATGCAAAATTGAAATGTTATCCTGCAAACATAACAGTGGAGGACTATTCAGCTTCAGTTCCTTTAAAAGATTTAATGACTCATACTTTGCAAAGAATCTGTGCAGTTCAGGAACCTGTGCTAAGGCACTTGATATTGAACGACAAAGCAATAAAAACAATGACACTAACGTGTAAGGCTGGTTTTGATGGTGCTACTGGCCAAAGCATTTATAAACAAGTTTTATCAGAACCCGACATTAACAGAGATTTAAAGCGTGAAGAATCATTATTTATTACTTGTCTTGTCCCATTGGATTTGACTGGATTTAACAACAGCAACGAAAAGGTGCCTATTTGGAGAAATCAAAAGTCATCCTCCACAGCCTATTGTAGACCCATAAGATTTGCATACAAAATGGAATCCAAGGAATCTGTGATTGAAGAAGATCAGTACATTAAAAGTGAGATAGAAAGCTTGGGTATGATTTTATTAGAGGTTTGCGGATCTTCTATTGAAGTGAATTGTATTATTGAACTTACAATGATTGATGGGAAGGTTCAAACAATATTATCTGAAAAAAATAACTCATACCAATGCTGTTCAGTGTGTGGTGTCTCTCCAAAAAATATGAATAATCTTGATATCCTTAATATAGATTATACTAACAGAGAGTTCAAATATGGTCTTTCCAGTCTTCATGCATGGATTCGATTTTTTGAGATGTTATTGCACATTGCATATAAAAAAGAAACAAGAAAGTGGCAAGCAAGATCTAAAGAACGCAAAGAAAAGGCATCTGTAGCTAAACAAAAGATTCAGACTGATTTTATGAACAAAATGGAACTTGTTGTTGATTTCCCTAAAAGTGGTGGTTCTGGAACAAGTAATGATGGCAATACCTCAAGGCGTGCTTTTGCAGCATATGAACAAACAGCTGAAATTCTGGGTATGGACTAAAACCTTATATTCAGATTTTACATTATCTTGGTAACGCTCTCTTCAGGATATGAAATAGACTGCTTAAAGTTCAAGGATTATTGTTTTGACACTTTTAGGCTATATGTGTCCCTTTATCCATGGTATTACATGACTCAATCAGTTCACAAAGTATTGATACATGGACATGACATAATTAAAAGCCTTACATTACCCATCGGACTTATGTCAGAGGAAGCTCAAGAGGCTAGAAATAAAGACTTTAAATCTTATCGCGAAAATTTCAGCCGAAAAACATCCAGAAAAGCAACAAATACTGATCTTATCAATAGACTCCTAGTTTCCAGTGATCCTGTTATTTCATCATTGCATTTTTCAACATCACACCAAACAAATCATAAAGCATTTCCTTCAGATGTTTTACAATTACTTAAACAATCTTCAAACGATATTATTGTTTTATAATTTTTTGATGTAATTTAAAATTGATAACGTTTTCTTGCACTATTTTTTGCTTTTATAATTCCTAAAACATTATTTACCTAAATACTCAATTTTTATTCAATATAGGTGGGTCAAAAATCCGATAAGATATTCAAATATCAATTTACCACTTTGTAACTAAGGAAAGTATCCGGTAACGAAGCAATATAAGTATCCATAACAACTAAATTTAAAAAATTATCACTTTTGTAAGAAGTGTGATCTCATATTGGTACTCATGCCAAATTTAGTGAATATAGCACTTATAAAATATCTGCAGATAACAAAAGTAGGTTGTTGCTAAGCAAAAAAAAGGTATCCATAGCAACGAAATAAAAAAATATTACCTTCATAAAAAGCGCAGACATCATATTAGTACTCATACTAATTTTAGTGAATATAGCTCTAATATTAAATTAGTTATGAATTTTGTCCAGTAAAAGTGCATTCTGGCCCACTGTGCACTGCTGTAAAAATGCTTATTACGCGTTTTACCGCATTTTACCGAAATTTTTTTACCGCTGGGTGCGGATTCACAACTTTTGCGTAACTCTTGCGTAGCTTAGCAAAAGTTACGAAAAACTTACGCAAATTATTTTTTGCGTAGCTATTTGGTATTCACAACTTTTTCGCAGCATTTGCGTAAAGTTAAGGTTGCGTATGAGTTACACAAAAACTTACGCAAAATTTAAGGCAAATATTTTATAACCATTTGTATAAAGGAAGTAGTTAGTATTACAAATTCTTTTTTTATTAAGATACATAGGACAATGTGACCAAACAGTGAATGTTTCTTTTTTAAAGACAGGGCTTAAATTTACTTACAATTATTTTCTGTTGTTGTTGTTGCAACATTTAAAAATGTAGCAAAACCATAGAGGGGCTATTCAAATAAAACGTGACATTCTTATATAGGGTAAAGGTGTTTGCAAGTGTCACCAAATATGACATGGAAGAAGGGGTGGTTAGCTGCAGTGTGACAAATTTTTAAAATTTAAATTATAATCACAGCGGAATAGTAAACCTTTAGGTTTACTAAAAAAAGTACAAACTCGAAGATATATTTGTTTAAAAATAATGTCACGTCACAAAGAGGGCGGGGAGAGAATTGTCACATATACAAAAAAGGCAGTCTAAAAAACAACAAAAAAGTGTCTCGTATTATTTGAATAGCCCCATATAGCATATTCGTGCATTACTTTTAAAAGTAATAGGATATATAGCATAAATATTCTTTCAATCTATTTTGAGTATCTATTAGCAAAATAATCAAAATAATCAATAATTGAAAATTGGACAAAAATGGACCAAATATAAGCCGGTTGGTTTTTTAAATGAGATATTAATTATTAACAAAATGCTATGCACCTATTATTTTAAATATAAACATTACAAGCACTCATTAAGAAATAATTGAGGTATATTTACCCAAATCCAAATGGGTAATATAAGTTGTATTATCCAGGGATTATATTGGATAATTATTCGGCTTCCTGTATGATGTCATCAGTAAATGCCCATTGGTTTTATTTAACCCTAATTCTAAACCTGCCGCGTACTTTATTTGTAAACATTACTGGCTAAATAAACTAGCTAAAATATACAGAAAAATAGAATTTGAAAAAACTTTTTTTTTCTATTTTTTATATAAAAAGAAAAAGAAAAATAACATGAAATTAATATTTTGAGGTATTTTTTTGGCGCCCATACCGGTCCTATAGTACCAAAAAAGGTCTGGGTTCACCGCTGCTCAGATCATGCAACTTGTCTTGCATCGCTTCAGGAAGTTAAAACAAAAATACTTATTTTAGCATAAAATTTCACATTCATAAAATAATGGAAGGGCTAATTTAAAGTGTTTTGTTTTAACTTCTTGTTTTAACATTCTTACTTCTCATACCCTAGGGCGTAAGAAAACATCATAATAATTGTTAAACTTCCTTTTCAGTGGTCTTGTTTTATCACATAATTGACTTGAATCAAAAACACTTTTATTTGCAATAGGGAATGACTGTTTCATTAAATAAAGAAATTACTTCAATAAATTCAAGAAATACTTTTGATTGCATTCTAGTTTATTTGAAATTATTTATAAACAAAATTTCTATTGTCAGAAATATAAGGAACATTTTGAAAACATAAACAAAAGTTCAAAAACTTTTTCATAACATATTATGAAAAATACATTATTTTATTTTTCATAATACGTTATAGAAAAATTGTATTTTTCATAATATGTTATAGATTTATATCGACTAGACTAATACATTTTAGTCTGGTCGATATAAATCTACATTCGTAACTTCGATACGTACTGTTTCAATTGTATTAATTAATAAAAGTTGAGTTTGAATTAAAATCCACTTCTTTTTTGTAAGTTTTTTTCAGTGATATTTCAGATTGAAAATTTATGATACTATTTTTGCACGAATAAAAACATGATTCTTATATTTGATGGATAGAGTAAAGTTAATTCTGTGAATCAGGTACGTACAGTATAAAAAAGTTTGACTCATTGACAGAGCAAGTATCAATTAAATTACAACAACAAGTATTGTAGTAGGTTTTTAAGACACCAAATAGAGTACAATCTAAAAGCTACAACCAGTGTGAACAATATGCTGTCATCTCAAGAATTGTAATATTATTTTCAATAGCAACAGATAATAATTCTAGTGAATTGTGAAAAGCGCTATCACTCCATTTGGACTAACTGGTGGATCAAGTTATTTTTTATAGAATTTCTGCTCTTTGCAATAACTAACTACAACAATAAGATTTTATACAGAAATAAAATAAAAAAATCTACCAAAATAATTTAAACTATTACAGAATATGTTTATTATTTGCAAATAACAATATTATTTACCAAGAAATTAGGCTTTGAAAAACAATGCTCTTTTTTTTAATAATTTAAATTATCCATAGATATTAATAATATCTCCTGATAATTGAAATAATTAAAAACAGAGCATTATTATTCAAAGTAATCCTAATATTGTTAATACCTTTGGATAATTGAAATCATCGAAAAAATTATCAAAGTAATTTTAATACTTAGGTTAAAATACTTTTTTACTTCAATAGCCTGATTACTCAGAGATAATTTTAGCATTATTGTATTTTGAAATAGCCTTGTTCTTATTTATGAATAAAAAATATATATATATTTGAGAAACTAATGAATTAATTACATATTTTTGTGAATATTGTATCTATATTAGCACACATACTTTTTCTCTCTAACACAGAGAAAGTGAGAGAGAGACTCTCTCACTTTCTCTCTCTCTCTCTTTATGCTAGTTGTGCAAGTTAAAGTATATACTTCAATATTTTCGTATTGTATAGTTTAGATACAGGTACCGAAAAAAGTTTAGATTTTCAATGTATGAAAGTAATATTGAACTTTGATGATAAATTATATATATATATGTATATATATATATATATATATATATATATATATATATATATATATATATATATATATATATATATATATATATATATATATATATATATATATATATATATATATATATATATATATGACATGCTTTGATAAAAAACGGAATTTACACCGCATTCAATTGCATACATATTAGGCGATCAATAAACAAACACACGCAAATGTATTGAATTCAAATGAAAATAAATACATTTTAAACAATTAAACTTTTTAATAAATACATTTAAACAAAGCAATGTAAATATTTATATCAATATTTACATGGATATTCTTTGTTTTTAATCACCAGATGAAGTCTTCTTGGCATACTTTCAACCAACTTTGAACACTGATCTTTATTAGCTTCCAGACACCAAACTCGTCTGATTTCATCCATCAAGGGTTCTGTAGATGTACATTCGGTTCTATCAAGATTATCTTTGATGTATTTCCACAAATTTTCAATCGGATTATGATCCGGACTATTTCCAGGCCAAGGAAGAACTTCAATTTTGATGAAGAACATCAAAGTTCAACATTAGTTTCATACATTGAAAAAATAATGAAATTACGCAAAAAATTTTTTTATTCTTTTTGCGTAAATAATAACTTACGTCAAAACTCAAGTTTTTAGTTACGCAAGATTTGTGAATATGACTTTGCGTAATTTGAACTAAAACTTACGCAAACTTTACGCAAATTTTGGACTTACGAAAGTGTTGTGAATCCGCACCCTGGTGCGGTAAAGCCGATGGTTATTTGAAAATTTATGTTTTAATGTTTTGTTTGTTATTTCACATTTATTTAATTGGTACAATCTGAATGTAATGAGTTGTGTTTATTATTTTTTTTGTTTAAGAGTTTTAACTCAAGTGATAAGAAACAACAGCATATGGTTAAAATATATAAAGTTGGTTCGAATTTTCAGACCATTAAAGTTTCTAGCTAAGTTTGAAAGTAACTATATTTTTTTAATTTTTTCACTATTTGTGTTCAAATGAGTTTTATATATATATATATATATATATATATATATATATATATATATATATATATATATATATATATATATATATATATATATATATATATATATATATATATAGATATAGATATAGATATATATATATATATATATATATATATATATATAGATATATATATAACACCAATTAGTTTTTTTAAATTTTATTAAAGCAATTTTATACGCAATTTTATAGTTTTCTTTTTGCGCTTTAAAAAAAATGCCTTGCTTTCCGTTGTTCATAATGAATGGTGTTCTTCAGGTATAACTTATTTAGGAATATTTTTTTGCGAAGCGTGTTTTTTTTGTGTTACTTTAGTAATAGAAATTGATAGTTTTTAAATTTTTATAAAATTCGAGGCAGAAATCGCATAATAAGCCATCTTGTCCCGATCACGTGACCATATAACAAATTTTTGTTTTAATTTTTATTTCAAATTTTTTTATTTGCATATATATATATATATATATATATATATATATATATATATATATATATATATATATATATGTATGTATATATATGAATAACTTTAAATGTATTCTATAAAATAGAGTGCTCATTGTTCTTTATGTTGTCTCTATAGTCCTGCTGTACCGCCAAAAATAAGGGAGGGGGGGTTAATTTTGTTAATTCAAACTATTTAGTAAAGTAAAGAAGGAGGAGGCAGATTTTCAGGTATTTTTTAGAGTATTAGTTTTGCACTTTCTTAATCTATGTTACTATAAATTACGTTATACATCGACATGTTTTAGAAAAGCCATAATATAATTTCTGTTTCAGAGAAGCTATTTATATATACGCCTACAACATACGAGTCTCAAAAAATTTTTCATTTTTCAGAACATAACATTTTTGACTTTTGACACATCTTGACCTATTGTGCTGCGTAGTTTATGAATGCCTTATGTTTTGAATGAATTATGTTTCTAATGTTTCTATATGTTGAATGAATTATGTTTCTAAAAAGTAACACCACAAAAAAACGTTTTCACTCGACGCTACATTAAAAAAAAGTTTCAATTAAAAAGAATTAAGCAAGGAGTGAGACAAGGATCATTCTGTCCCCCTACCTATATAACATAAACACTGAAAAGTTACTCGAAACTATAAAACATGATAATGTTGTGGGTACTTCTATACATGGAAACTTCACAGGTGTTGTTGCTTATGCTGACGACATCATTCTTCTTAGCTCTACTCTATCTGGTCTTGAAATGCTGATTACAACGTGTAATATTTACAATAATTTAAAAGGCATAAAGCTCAATGCTGTCAAAACGGAACTGTTGCTTTCCGGAAAAAGACAATTAACTAATTACAAGATAACCCTAGACGACCATCAAATAATACCAAATGAAAAACTTAATCATCTAGGCTTTATTTGGGATACACAAAAATCTTTTTTTGCCTCACTCAATAGAACTAATATTAACAATAGGGTATCAAATTTCCAAACAATAATGCAAACTCTGATTCAATCTGGTATCCGGTTTGTACATCCATCTTCAATTATTCAGTTATATACATCTTTAGCAGTTCCGACGCTAACGCATGATCTGAAACTCTGTGAAAATAGAAAGTCAACAACGCAAAGGCTTAATAAACTTGGAAGAAATGCAGTTAAGTCATTTTTTAATATCTCTAAGTATAGCAAAAACTATATAAACTCTATATTTAAAGTTCGGGAGATATCAACTTACATACAACAAAATAAAATAAACCTATTTATCCGTCTATTAAATAATAAAGTAACTTTTGAAATCATAAATTCTCAGCTTAACTATTTTTCATTAAAATATTCATTTTTAGATTATATAAAGGAATTATGTAAGATCCATAAAATAAAAATGAAAAACTTAATTCAGGATAAGAAGAAAGTGAAAATTAATATTTCAGAAAATATAATTCCTGAAGATACTTATCAAGTTTTAGTACACGCAATTCAATGTTGGAATGCAAAGCAACAGCGAACAATTTTCAAAAATACTCTTGAAGAAAACATTCCCAAGTGATCTACTTTATTCTCTCTTTATATATCTAAAACTATTTTTATGTATTTTTACCTTGTAAACACATTTACAGAGGGTGTTTAATAAAATAATAATAAATAATATTTTTATTAAATGATGAGGTCTGTGAATTATGAAAAAACTAAAAAAATTAAAATGATAAATTTTGCGGTATCATAAAATATAAATGTTTGTAGCAAAAAAACCCAGACCAAAGATTCTTTTTTTTTAGAAAAAAAAATCTTCTTAAAATCACAATCGCTTGTCCAATTTTGAATAAGATTTTAAATAAATGCTTTTTTTGGTAAAATGAACATCATAATTTAATAATATGATCTATTCCGATCGTTTATTGGAAATTTTTCTTTATTATAAGCTCTTTCTTGGTTGGAATTCTAGTATTTTTTGTGAAAATTGATAGAAATATTGTTTTTTGACAACTATATATAGTTAATATACGTCAGAACCAATTAGAACTAGGATTCATAGTGGTTAAGGCACTTTTTCAAAAGAATTTAATTAAGTTTATATTAACGCCAATTAGCGAAATTGATCTAGTGAATCAAAAGTCTTCTTTAGATTCTCTATATATAGGGGTAGTTAAAAGGTTTTGAAAATAATATATTCAAAAAAAAAAAAATTTAAATCTGTTAATTTGCTATTGATATGGATATATTAACAGTTGGACTATATATATCTTAAGCATTCTTAAATATTTACACATTCGATATATTTGCATATGTATATACATATATATCAAATACTACAATCTATCTTCTATCCTATTGCTCTGTTATTTTAAGGCCATTGAGCACACCACTTTATAGAATATATTTAAAATTATTTTTATATATATACATATATTTTTTTAATTTATATATATATATATATATATATATATATATATATATATATATATATATATATATAAATATATATATATATATATATATATATGTATGACACATCTACAACATACAATTACAACGAGAAAGGATTGTCTGAGTTTCAGAGAATTATCTTCACTTCTAATGACAAGAAGTGTATTATTAAAGATTAAAGAAAAGATACACACTATAAGAGTCCAGATTATAATGATGCATAGCAGTGAAACATATGCAATAAAAGAGATGTCCATCTAATGATGTCTACTATTTGGAAAGAATTGAAAAGACAACAATCAGATGGATGTGCGGTGCAACTCTAAAAATAAGAAAAGATGTGGTGATCTTATATAGAGATTATTAATAGTGAGTGTATCTATGATGATGCACCAGGGAAGATTAAGGTCGTAAAGATCCAGATAATCATGTATCAGCGTCCAGAGTTGAGAGTTTCAGGCAAAAAAATTAGAAGTAGAAGCTGGAAACTTGGGGATGATGTGTTACAGGCAACATGAAAAAGCTACAGTTAAGCAAAAAAAATGCTTATGATCTTATACATTAGAGAAACAGCATTATCAGCGTTATGATATTTCTATATACGAAACTGCAATATAATACTATATGTATGTATATGTATATATATATATATATATATATATATATATATATATATATATATATATATATATATATATATATATATATATGTATATATATATATATATATATATATATATATATATATATATATATATATATATATATATATATATATATATATATATATATATATATATATATATATATATATATATACACAGTATGCGTATAAAATTATTCACGCCCTATCATAAAATATGTTGTAGCAATAAAACAAAAACCAAATTAATTAAAATAATTTTAATTGAAATTTAAAAAATGTTTGTTGTAGCAACTATTAACAATATTAACTATAATATTTGAAAAATTAAATCTTGTTTTTAAAAAATTATTTAAAAATTGAGATATTAGGAAGCGTCAAAAGTATTCATACCTCTCAAAGTTTTATTTAGTATATTCGAGTTTTTTGTTTTATTTGTTAATAATTATTTAGTGTAAAGTCCGTGGGCATCGATAACTGCTTGCAAGCGACAAGGAGTACTATCAACTAAGTTTTGTAAATAGTTTGGAGGAATATTATGCCAAGCTGCCTCCATCGCCAAAAAGAAGTTTTGTTTGTTGATACTGTGCTCATCCCTTTTGACTTTGCTATCCAAATAATACCACAAATTTTCAATTGGATTGATATCTGGACTTTGCGCAGGCCAATCCAACAATTCTATTTCATTTTTTTCGAAATATACTTTGGCAATTTTACTGGTATGTTTTGGATCATTGTCTTGTTGGAAGACAAATTGATCCGTTAATCCTAATTTATTGACGGAGGGCATAAGTTTGTTTCGCAAAATATTTACATATCCAGTTCCTGTTAATTTTTCTTCAATTTGAACTAAGTTACCAACTAAAACAGCCCCAAACAAGTACATTACCACCTCCGTGTTTGATGATTGCTTTTATAGTCTAAGGGTTTTTCTTTTCCGTACATTTGGTTCTTTTTTTGGAATTCTTTAGTTCGAATTAACTTTCATCAGACCATAAAACTAATTTCTAGAAACCTAATGTCTTTGAAAAGTACTTTTTTGCAAAGGTAAGTTGTTTAGTTTTAGTTTTTCTCGAACTAAAGGGTTTTTTTGTAATGCAGGATCCATAAAACCCCTAAGTCTACGTTGTATTGTTCGTTTAAAACGTTCACGTTTAGTTTCTCTTTAATAGCTCTGGCAGAATTAACAGGCTCTCGCTTTACTTCTCTTACAATGAGCCTATCTTCCCGAGATGTTGTTTTTGGTGGACGGCTTGAATGTGCTTTATTTGGCACACTTTCAGTCCATTTATATTTTTGTATTATTGATTGTACCGTGCTTTTATTATATTTTTCAGCATTTTTTCTCTACCTGAAGCCTCTTTCATGATCATCAACAATCATTTGCCGTACGTCAACACTAATTTCGTTGGTCTTAAGCATTTTGGAAAACTTTCAACATAAAACAGAAGAAAAAGTTATTTAAATATTAAAAATTTTACGTCTGTAGTTCAGACAAACAAAATTAAATAACTTACCAGCAAAAACAATCAAAAAATAAACTTACAGCACTAAATAATTCAATAGGTATGAATACTTATGTTGTATTTAAAATTGCACTATTTATGTTATATACTAAACATAACCAAAAATAATAAGTTAGCATCTTAATTATCACCACAGAATTATTCTTAGTTATCATGTTTACACATACTTATTATTTCATAGCAATAAAAAATAAACACGTTAGAGTATGAAAACAAAGTTTAGTAATATGCTTAGGGTATGAATAATTTTGTCGCATACTATTTATAAATATATATATATATATATATATATATATATATATATATATATATATATATATATATATATATATATATATATATATATATATATGTATACAGTACTGTAAATATGTTTTAGATCACTTGCATAATTAGACGTATTTACAATTTTTTAGATATATTAAATGTTTGTTTTTATTTTTAAATGTTTAGTTTGCATTTTTAGATTAATTAAATGGGTAAAATATCTTTAATAGAGAGACAAAAAGTAATTGTGCTTCATGAAGAAGGTTATTCGCAGCGCAAAACTTTGTCCAAAACAGGATATTCGAAGACTGCTGTTGCAGAAATCATTAAAAAATTTAGAGAAACTGGCTCTCTTGAAGATAGAAAAAAAAGTGGTAGACCTCCTAAGCTAACAAAAGATGAATATAAATATTTAAAAACCCTTTCTTTAAGAAATAGGAAAAAAACATCAACCGAGTTGACAAAGGACATTAACACAGCAACTGGGAAAAATGTCAGCTCTTCTTGTATTCGACGACACCTACTCAAATCGGGATTAAGAGGGTGTGTTGCCATTCGAAAACCATTATAACGGCGTGGCAATAAAGAAAGACGACTTAAATATGCAAAACAACACAAAGATTGGGCCCAGGAAATGTTTAATCGTGTTCTGTAAACCGATGAGTCCAAATTCGAAATTTTTAGAACAAAAAAACGTCTATATGTTCGAAGAAGATTTGGAAAAACCTATCAGCCCGAGTGTTTAAACCCTACTATTAAACACGGATGAGGCTCTATACAAGTTTGGAGCTGTTTATCTTCATCTGGAGTAGGTGATTTAATCAAAGTAGACGGGCGACTCACCGGGGAACGTTATGAGGATATCCTAAGGCACCATGCTTTATCATCCGGAATGAAACTAATGTCATAATTTTATTCTGCAGCAGCGCAATGACCCAAAATACTGTTCCCAAGTGACAAAAAATTATTTAAATGAAATGGCAGAGGAAGGAGTACTGGATTTAATGACCTGGCCTCCCAGAGTTCAGATAAAAATATAATTGAGCATATTTGGGATTACCTGGATAGAAAGAAGGTCGAACGTGCTCCCCGAAATGCTGAAGAATGTTTTGAAGTACTTCAAAAAGAAAGGCACAACATAGGCCCAGGATTTTATAGCGAAATTGTATGAATCTATTCCTCGGCGTATATCGGCTGTAATTAAGGCAAAAGGAGGACATAGCAGATATTAGGAGTTTTGTACATTGTTTGACATTAAAAAGTTTGTAATTGGTACATATTTTGTGTTAATTACATGTGTTTTAATAAGTTTATAATATAGAACTACAAACTTAAATATAAGAGAAGAATTCTCCGGAATTTTTTGAAAAAATGTAAGTGATCTTAAACATATTCACAGTGCTGTATATATATAAATTAGGTTAGTGGGCAATTCCGCTGTTACTTACGGGACATTTTGATTTTTGTAAAGTCACATTTTTAGATATACATTTTTTGTTTTAACAGATAAGATGTTTATATATTGATTAGATGTTTATATATGAATCATGTCATTTGTTTTCCTGTATATTGAAATTTTTGTTCAATTGTTATAAGTTTAGGAATTATAGTTGATTATATGTTGTGTTACTTACAGGACACAAATAAACATTGCATTAAACCTGTTGTTTTCAGTTTAATATTTCAAACCAAATATTTTATCAACATAAACTGGCTACTTAAATTAAATTAAGTATTTATTATTCTGCATAAAATTATTCAAAAGATTGTTTTAGCTTAAGTGAATTATTAATTTTTAACTTTTAATTAAATAAAACAATAAGAAGAAATATTAATTTGGAAATACGCACTTTCAAGTTGATCGTCTTGGTAAAATATCATTTTCAACCTTATTGGACATGGCAGGTTGAGACTCACTGGATGTCATAGAAGATCCAATGACACAGTCTCATCTTGTTTTTGTAACTGGTGTGCAGTCTCATCTCGTTCTTTTAACAGGTGTACAGTAGATTGTTCCAATGAGCTTAGATTCGCTATTTCCAAGTTAACTGTAGGTGAGTCTTAAGTTTGTACCTGGTGTGCAGTAGATTTTGTAACAAGTATGTAGTAGATTGTTCCGATGAGCTTAGATTCGGTGTTTCCAAGTTAACTGTAGATGAGTCTTCAAGTTTGAAACTGGTGTGCAGTCTCATCTGGTTCTTGTAACAGGTGTTCAGTAGATTTGACAGTAGTTTATAAAAGATTTCACAAAATTTACTGAGAATCGTAAGTTGCGAGAAGCAATCATTCTGGTAACACCAGGGCAGCATAACAAATTGTGTAAAAACAATAGAGTACACAAGCTCATTGCCGAAGAGTACATACAACTAAAAGTACCAGGTGCAGTATTGTCTATTTCTTTTTGGTAAATGATGCCAAAGCTGTAACAAGAAAGCTTAAGACACCATTGTTATATTTTATTATTCTTATTAAACATAAACAATACAGATTGTTGATCAGTTAAAAGCTTGAAATGCTTTCCAGTTAGTAGATGGCATTAATGCGAACAGATTCTATAACAGCACATGCCTCTTTTTCAATAGGGGGATTTTTTAGCTCGGATTGATATTACAATTGCAAAAAAAAGCAACTGGTCTGTCATTTTGATTAAGAAGTCCTGTATCAGATGCATGGGTTTCTAATGGTTCATTTTCATAATTAGAACACAACAAGCTGGACATTTATATCTAGGATGCACAATATTTCCATAAAAGAAGCAAACCTTTTTTTTTAAAGGTGTTGTTACTGTTAGGAATGGCAGCAGATGTGGTGAGAATTTCTGTTTTCTCATTAGAAACAGATGCTGTAAAAGTACGTTTTTGGTAAACTGAAGATAGATAATCTTCAGAATACTTTTGAGCAGATTCGTAAGTTCTAGCTTTGTCAAAAATAACTTCTACTGTCATGCCTCAATTTTTGAGAAATCGTTGCTTATATATATATCTATATATATATGTATATATATATATATATATATATATATATATATATATATATATATATATATATATATATATATATATATATATATATATATATATATATATGTATATATATATATATATATATATATATATATATATATATATAATTTAGATTGCTAACTAGTAAGCTATGTAAACTCTATAATCTCAAACATTATTATTAGCAAAAGAGAAAAGTTTACTGAAGTTCGTGCAATATTATTATTTTTTGATCCCTTTTTTTTGATTTCACAACAATATACAAACTTGTCAAAAATGAACAGTTACAAAATAATTTTATTCAACGCTAACCGAAGATATATATTCAAAAAATTCATTAAAATAAACTTAAAAAGCATTAAAAAGTACATTAATATAAAAATACGCAATTTTGTAGAATTTATTATAAGCTATATAATTTAAAACGCGTATTAAAAGGAGTTAATTTAGTAGGATGGGGGTTAGAAATATTTAAGCCCCCGGTTAATCCATTTCGCCCATGGGGTCGTCCATAAAGTGCGTACGCTTTTTTTTCGTCTACCTATTCATCCCCCCCCCCCCCCCCCCGCAGTTTGCAATGCGCTTTTTCAAGTACCCTCCACCTCCCTAAAATTACCTATGCTTTTAGCCTATTTATCTAACATTTTATGAAATTTTTTTAAATTTAGTGTCTCCTTTCGTTTATAATTGACCCACTGCCCTCCCATCTCATATACGCCATTTGCAGACCCCCTTTATTTTAAAACAATTAAACTCTCGGGGTCAATTTATTTCAAAATAGAATTTCGAAAAATAAAACCGGGTAGTTAACTTTTCGAGGAGTTACTTCATTTAGCGTCACCGGCTCTATGACATCACTGAAAATCATGCTAATTATGCAAATATAAGAATTCGAATAATTTCCTCTTAATTTCTGTAGACACTAGATAATCGGTATCGTATAAGTCGATACAGAGAAGAATGGTCTCGTATCGCGTGGTATCGCTCATATACTAATGTCGATACAATCAGTATCGGTTCGATACCACTCGATACCGAGAAAGAAGGTCTCGTATCGTGTGGTATCGCTTATGTTCCAATGTCGATACTATCAGTATCGCTTCGATATCAAACGATACCGATAAAAAAAAGAATCGTAAAGTATCGCATGGTCTCGAATTGAGACTCTCAATAAAACAAAAAATTAAAATGTAACTTATTGAATTTTTTATTAACAAAATACAAGTACAATTGCTTTTTAGAGATTTAGTTATTGTTTTTTAATAATCTACAATACTTAGGCTATTATCTTTGCCAATATATAATATTGATAAAGAATAAAGCAAAGATAAGTTTGATTCATGTCCTATATCACTTTCATTTTCTTGTTCGATTGGTCATTTTTTAATGTAACTTTCAAGAGCGGAATAGTTCTACATTATAAATACAAGCTTATCTGCCTTGTCAATATCGAGATTGTATCTACGATCAGTGATGACAAAACCAGAAGCAGAAAATGCTCTTTCAGATGATGCAGAGGTTGGTGGAGTTGCCAACCGTGGAGATCTTGCAACACCCGAAAGAATAGGAAGTTCCGCTGCATGCTGCTTCCACCATGCTAAGGTGTCAGTTTTTTCTGCATTTTTGGATCTTATTGTTTTTTGGTATTTTTCCATTTCAAGTTTAATAGGAGGGTTTTTGAGTATATAATGTGAATTAGTATCTTCCTTATACTTGCTAAAATAATATTGTACTCATTTTTCTCCCAACCTTGTGCATTATCAGAAACGGAATCGTTACTATCGTTGTTATTACTGGAGCTTGAGACAAACAATGAAGAATTCTCAAAGTATTCTTTGGTTGTGGGATGGTTTTCAACCACCCCACAACCAAAGTTTTTGAATATTTTTATCGTCAACATCAAGAAGATGTCCACGAAAAAATGGATGAAGGTAATGTCCTAGTGCAAATGCGGGTAATTTACGACCTTTGTCTGGGAATCTCTTATTTAGTTCTGATAATAAATCCTCCAAAAATTTTTCTACTAATTTGTTGTTTCCATGAGTAACATAATTATTTTTTTCTTTCTCGATGAAGTTGATGAGTGCTGATACTTTCCACAGTGACACGTCAATTCGGATCTCTGTGTCAGAAGATAAAAAAACTGATAATTCTTTGACAGATTTAAGCACTGGAATAATAGCTTCAAAAAGTAAGAGCTGTTCATCTGTAGGTACGGTTTTTTTCCAATCATCACCTTCTGTATCGCGTAAGTATATGAGTGGAACCTTCAGTCGAAGCATGACGTATCGTAATGGCTGTTCCATCTCGTGGTTACTGTGGAGGATATTTTGAGATAACTCACATCTAACCTAGAACAAGCACCTTTCAACGAAGCACTGAAGGCTGTAGATTTATGAAGTCTGGTAGTAAGTGAGCTGGCTTTAAGAAAAACATCTTTCATTTCCGGGGTACCCTCAACTGTTCTTTGAAGTGCAGTGTTGAGTTTGTGATTACTGCATGTAAAAGAACCTTCTTCTTAAAGACACTGCGATCACTGCATGTAACAGAACCTTCCTATTAAAAACACACTGCTGTTTAGAGCACATGCCATATTTGATGCCTGATCAACAACACACAGTTTATTGGGTACTTTTTTTAATGGTTCAGTGTATGAGATTGTGTTATCAAGTGCTTTTGCAATGTTGATACCAGTGTGTCGCTCTTTGAATAGGCACACTTCTAATGTAAATTTCTTTAGGGCAAAGTCTGGCGAGATATAATGTAATGTCACGGACATGTATGAATCATTTGCCCTTGATGTCCAGTGGTCGGTGGTTATGGCAACCTGATTAAGATCTATGAGCTCTTTTTCCATAACTTCATGCATTACTACCTTCAGTGTATGGTAAAGCTGAGGGAGTTTATTCTTTGAGAAAGTCGTTGAATGTTTTATTGTGGCATTTGGTAATATTTTGTTCATAAACCTCTTAAATTTTCAGAATCAGCAAAACTGAACGGCAAGCACTCAGTAGCAATCAAAGTAATGATGTCATGATCAACTACTAATTGACGCCGATCTTGAAGTGGCCATTTTTTTGTAATCGTTTTCATCGGGAGAGTAAGAGTTTTGAAGGCTACATCTTTTGCGGATCCAGAAGCACCTGCCTCGATTACGTTTAGTTCTTCATCTACTTGTGATCTCCGCTCGTCTTCTTTTTTTTGAAGTTCGATGAATAACTTCCCATGTTGTGTTTGAATATGCTTTCGCAAGCCAGTAGTATTTGCTTGCTTTGTTGCAAGCTTATTTCCACAAGTCTTACACAGAGCAGATTCTCCTGAAAATGTAAAATACAGTTTAATAACAAATAAAATGATTTTACTTCTTTATTATTATTTTATTTTATTCTTATTAAAAACAACAGAGCCGGGACGCTTTGAACTCACTTGGGGCCTGAGGCAAAATTAAGTTTTGGGGGCATTTACTGTAAATTTTACCTCTAAAAAATGTCAAAAGATTTAAATAATTTCAAAAATATTATTACCAGAAAAAGACCCTTTGATAGGTGTGAACTTAATTTTTTTTTTTTTACAATTAGTTACTAGGTATCTTTATATGAAACAAAAACAAATTCAGAGTGGGCCGGCATACAACCTGGCCATCAATTTAGCACACTGTGCTTTGCGATTTATGAATTATTGCTCCACCAATTAAATAATTTTTTTTTAAAATCTTAATAGTTAATAAACAATAATAGTTATAACGTGAAAAAGTAAAAAAACCTGCATTTTTAGTTAAAAAAAAATTAAAAAATCTTAAATTCTCATGAAAGACTTCCGCTTGGCCACACAAACTTACAAGAACGCAAGTTAAGTTATTATATCTAACAATAATTCTGCTGGTAATTAATTTTAGAATTATTTCCCGAAATTGCCGGCAATTACCTTTTGAGATAAAGTATGAAAAATACTTAGTAAGTAGTGCTTACCTATATTTTTCTTGAAATAATCCCAGATTAAAGATGTTGTAAAAGGCATAACGAGTGAAGATTAGTTTTCTTTAATAACTAAAGTATACTTATGTTTAATTGTTTAAAACCAAAGTTTAGTTGTTGAATGTTGAACACAGAACCAAGCGAGAGTTACGATACCACGAGAGATTTGATTAAAGTAACTATACCAGAAGAGAAATTAAAATATGAATGCAATATTACACAATTAATTAAATTAAAGTAACTGTAGTGACTGTTACGAAATCAATTCCCTTTGAACAATCATTTCTAATAAGCGTTTAGAATAATTATTAACGATTGCATCACAAGCAATTCCCTTTGGAGAATTAAATGAAAAACTCTAATTAATGATAGTTACAAAACTAATTCCCTTTGAACAACCATTTATAATACTCGTTTAGAATAATCATTAACATTGAATGACAAGCAATTTTCTTTGGAGAATTATATGAAAAACATTCTTTAATGATTGCAAAACTATTCTCTCGGAGATTATATCCGCACAGAAAATTTTCGCTTGAATGGAATAAAAATTCGATAGAGTTTGAATAACGACATGGAAAATTACACATTGCAGGGTCTGATCCAGGTCATTGTTCTAAGGGGGTGTCGGACCAAAAAAATAAATAAAAAATATGGTTCGCGTTTTTTCAAATAAAACAACTGTTTCATTTGATATTTAGAATGATTTTAGAAAGGTTATAAGATAGTTAGTAATAGTAAATATATTGAATGGTTATGTAAATTCTTTTATTTTTTCTTATTTTTTTAATTTTATCAATTATATTTTGAAGTTTGACGTTTCTTAGGTAGGGGAAGGGGATAGTTACCCCGAATACTAACAATACCAATATAACCGATAACTTTTGATAATAATATTGATATCGATACCGCAAGGTATCGCACCGAGACCAAACGATACCAACATAACCGATACTTTCGATACCAGTATCGCGTGATCTCGATATCGATACTGTATGGTGTTGCAGCGATACCAAACGATACCAGCATAACCGATACTTTCGACACCGGTATGCGTGATCTCGAAGTCGATACTGTAAAGTATTGCATCGAGAACAAACAATACCAAACAGTACCAACATTAACGATACTTTCGATACCAGTGTCGCGTGATTTCGATACCGATACTGTATGGTATCGCACCGATACCAGACGAGAAATCGAGACTCGAGACCGATTATCTAGTGTCTAAATTTCTGCGAAAACATTTGTTATTGCAGAATTAGAGCTTTAGGAAATATATGATTCAAACAAAGCTTTTCAAATCATTGATGAACTGAATTTAGTGATTTGTCCTGTGAATCTCCATAGTATAATGACAACTAAATGTCAACCAAGAGACTAAAATTTTTATTTTTTATTGCCTACATTATTAGGTATGCTACATGAAATTTTTTTATTGAATAAATTCTAGGTTGTTATATATTATTAGAAGGAGCTTCTATTGAATATTTTAAAAGTGAAAAAATTATTAAAATCAAACGATTCCACAAAAAGTTATGACGTTTTAAGTACCGATTTTTAGATATATGGATTTGTTGATAAAATTGTGGTCAAAATAAAGTTTTTTTTAACTAAAATTGTTATAACTTTGCCAACTCATATATATATGCCTAAAACTTAGTTTCAATAGATAGATATAAGAACAGCCTACACATTACACTGTCATACACCCTTAGGGTGTATCTGGTAGGCTAGAGGGGCCACCCAACCTCCACCTTCACTGTCATATTATCAATAATTCATCTTTAAAAGTATTTTTTTTTTTTTATTGCTAGTTTTTATATGCAAGTAGTTGTTTTTATTTCCTTCTAGAACAAATACGAGAGGTTGATTTTTGAGTCAGGGTGTATGTGGGGTTGGGGGAAGCACCGTATTATTAAAAACACCCTATTAAGGTGTAAGACCCCTCAAAAATCATTAAAGAATCAAAAAATATTTTTTGTGTAATTCTGACACAAAATTTATCGCTGAACTCGAATTTGAAAACCATTTCTTCAAGTAAGATTTAATTCTTGAGATATAAATCTATTCCTTCAACTGGGTAAATTTGATCTGCCTAGCAACACACATAGCAACAGGTTTTTAATCAGAATTGCAAGCTATTTATTTTTTTATTTTTTTTTGTCATTTAATAAACTTTTTTAACAATGGGTAAATCATGTAGAGTCAAACAAAGTACTCGAATTAAAAAATACAGAAAATTTCATTTAAATAGATACACTAAAACTTTGCCAATCGATTCATCTCTATCAGTTGCTCTTGTTATTAGTTATAAAAATGACCATATTTCTTGTAAAACTTCTTTAAATTTATCGATACCTTCAATAAAAATTGAGACAACTCAGCATAATAAAAATAAAACTATTGGTTATTGAACTGTTGGTATTGAAATTTTGTCTGGTGTAATTAATCAACTATGTTGTAGACAATCAGAATTCAATCTTTCAGAATGTTTCCTCAAAAAAAGGACTCAACTCAATGTTTAATATTTGCTGCTCTAACTGCAATGAAAAAAATGAATTTTGTACTTCAAAGAAATATTCTTGGAAAAAATTTTGAATGTAAATAATAGAATAGTTTATTCAATGCGTCATGTGGTCAAGTTATTTCAGGATTAGAAAAGATTACATCTTTAATGAACATTCCTAAACCTATGATTAAAAATGATTACAACAAAATAAATAAATCTGTCTCTGATTGTGCTAAAATTGTTGCAAAAGAAACAATAATTGATGCTGTTAAAGAAATTTGTCAATCTTCTTCAAATATTGTTGACACTGCATTATCAGCTGATGGTAGCTGGCAACATAGTGGGTTTTCGTCATTAAATGGAGTTATTACAGCAATATCAATGGCCACAGGTAAAATTCTTGATTACGAGCAAATGAGTCGGTCATGCAAAGCACGTAGTCTAAAATTAAAACTTAAAGAAAATAATCCTTTTGGATTTGAAGCTTGAAAGTTATCACATGTTTGTAAATAAAATTATAAGTGGCTCTGCTTCTGGCATGGAAGTAATTGGTGCACAAAGAATATTTGGTCGTTCTATTTCACAAAGTAAACTAAGGTATGTTAACTATTATGGTGATGGCGATTGTAAAAGCTTACTCTTTATTCCTGGTATATATACTCTTCAAGGCTGTTCAACCATAAACAAAAAGCGTTTAATTTTCATAGAGTATTAAAATCGACCAACATTTTAAAAGCGAAAACAAGTTATTCGTGGATGCAAAAAAAAAAGATGACACAGAGAATGACCAAGAAGGTTATCTATATGATTCTGGTTCGTGTTCTTATGAACAACAGATTTTAAATTGAGTATTTGACATTTTTATTTGGTAAAGTTGTTAATGTAATATTTAAATGCTGTTTTCTTAAGTTATCAATTTCTAACCTCCTGGCCATCTTATCTCATTAACCGTATGTCAGATTTGCATGAAATTTTCACCAAATGTTTATTGCTTCTAGTTTTATAATTGGAACTAAAAATTTTACAATACTGTTCGGAGTTTTTGATTTATAGAAGATTTAGTTCACAAGAATGCATTTTTTTAAATACGCCGTTTTGAAAAACTCAGCATAGCTTAAATACTTTGGTTTTTAGAACAATTTTGGTTCAGTTTGTAGATTACTATGTTGTTAATCATATGCCAAAAAGTCATATTCTATATGCTTTCGGTTACTGAGATAGAATGGCTGGGGTGGCCTAAACATTTTTGGGTGTTTTAAATTAATTTTATTAATTGCCATTTTATTTCGTAACCATGGCAACTAATAAATTTGATTTGGATTATTTAAAATCCTGTTATATAGTTGTTTCTCAGAATATACTTGGTTTTTTATTAAAGAGATTTTTTCAATAAATATTTTTTTGAGGGGTCTTACACCTTAATAATTTTACACTAATAGTAATATTATTACTAATAATAATAGTATTACTATTAGTTTTACTGTTTCCATTCAAAAATCAACAAATAAATTTCAAAATGAAATTATTAAAATTCTTACAATTTAACTTTTCACTCATTTTATCTAAATAAAGCAACATTATAAAATTATTAATTATGACAGTAATAATATAAACAAACAATAATATAAACCTTTTTAAGTTAAAAAGGTTTATATTATTGTTATTTAATATTAATTTATTGTTATTGTTCTTAAAATATAACAATGTGATTATCAATAATAATAAAATTTAACCTGCAAAGAAATATATCTCGTAACCCCCCCCCCCCCCCCCCCCCCCCGCAAATGATTAAATAAAAAGGACATTAGGTACCAAAATTGTGCACCTAAATAGGGTATCAATGCCTCTGAATCTGGCAACGAAATTTAGCAGGAACATAAAAAATGTGCTAAATCGAGTGTCAGAAAAATTGAGAGTTTGTCAGGCTTTATCTTCAATAATTCCTTGATGCAGAAAGTAAAAAACCGTTTTGCCAAAACTTTTGAATATCAACATATCTACTTATAAAGTTCATTATTTTATTCAAAAAACACATATTATTAAAGTTTATTCATTCAAGTTTTTAAAAATATCTATGTTGGTATGAAATTCCGAAAAATAAATCAACATAAGTCTGCACAAGATTATAGAAAAAAGGAAATTAGGTACCAAAATTGTGCGCCCAAATAGGATATCACCGCCTCTGAATTTGGCAATAAAATTTGGCAGGAATATAAAAAATGAGCATACTCGAGTGTCTGAAAAAAATAGAGTTTGTCAGGCTTTATCTTCAATATTAGCTCGACAGAGAAAGTAAATAACAGTTTTGAATATCAATAAACCCACATATAAAATTCGTCTTTGTAATCAGAAGACACATATTATCCAAGTTAAATCATTCTATTTTTGAAAAAGTATCTATGTTTATATGAAATTCTAAAAAATAAGTCAACGAAATTTGGTACAACCTCTATCTCTAAAATCAATCTTCAAAAATCGTTCCACAAAATTTTAGCACATTATCAGTTCCGTAAAACGCGATTTCCGCATACCTAACATTATCAGCAAGTTGGTCATCTTCATTAGAAATAATTTCATGGTCTGAAGATTACGTTAGTTCCGAGTATGACAGTAAATATTTATCAGGAAAAAAAAAATAGAAAGAAAAAAAAAAAAAAAAAAAATAGAGCTTAATAGGGCTATTGTTCCATTTATAACAATACTAGGACCAATATTCTTAAATCAAACCATTTCTTTAAATTGTTTTTCGATGTGTTACTACAAAAACTTGTCAGTGAAAAAAATAACAATCATTCAAGAAGGTGCTTCAATAAAACAAAAAATATAATTGTCAACAAAGCATAGAATGAAATAAGTTGATGTTATATTTAATGATATCAAAGCATTTACAGCAGTATATTTTGCGATGAGTATATTAAAACTTTCTTGTATCCATGATTACTTTAGACAAAAACAATAGGATTTTGCTGTTTTATTTTTTAGTAAAGTAATGCCCCATTATTAATTTAAATATAACTATTATACTAAAGTTGGTTTGCTTAAATATCTTTATATCATCACCAAACACCACAGCTACCACATGAGTCGACTGTAGCCAATTTTCCAAGGAGACTACTTATATAAAATAAAGGTTGCAGCAAAGGTATAGTTAGCACTAATTTCACTATTTAATTACGATAATGAAGTTGCAAGTTGTTAATAGAAAGAAATCAAGTATGTGGTATAGTCAAACCTTTCCTCACCTATTTCCTATTTGAAATAGGCATTCATAATGCTTTTATATTTGAGTCATGGTTTACTGAACATGGTGCCTACAGTCATCTAGTTTTTGATTTTCTGGGTTTTCTGGATCATGAAGAACTTACCGAGAAGCTAGAAGAAAATAATCTAAAAGTAGTAGTATTGATTCAAATAAGTAAACTACATTATTACGCACAAATGTTGGAATTTAAACCTTTGGCAAACAATAAGCCAAGTGATTTTTTGCAAAAAAATGTTTTTGAGTTGAAAAATTTCTTCAGATACTCAGCCTTAGCACCATTCAAAAGGTATTGGTAGATCACATATATACTGCTAATGCTACGTGTACCTTGATTCAGCCAGTGATTTTCAGTCTCTAATTGTTGGATGTTGGAATATATGACATTCATTGTTTTTATTTTAGAAATTTTGTATTTGTGTTAACTAAATATAATAACACAAAAAATCTTGTGTTTTGACTACAGGTATACGTACCGTAAAAACACTATAAAAAGCACATTTCAATAACTTTATTATTATTTGCGTTTGAGAAAAACTGTTTTGAATGTGTTTAGAGTTGCTTAAAATCAGTTCTTCCCAGCTAGTTTGATTAGTTTTTAAGAAATAGTTTTGTTGTTATTGTTAACTGAACTTTTGTTGTTTTTTGTATATGTACCCAAAAACTGCATTTAATTTATCGATTGTATCTCTGCAGCTAGTGAACCTATGAAGCTGAAATTTGGCGTGTCCTAATATTATTTGATCTGCTTTAAATAAAACCAGTTACTGCTAACTTAATCTTGGAGAAAATACCCGATGCACCACAAAAACCACAAGATGGCATAACTAAAAACAACATTGTTGTTTTTAAAATAACATTTTATAAGCTATACATGTGTTCTCGCTTTTTACTATGATTATATTTGATTCTATGTAACCTCTTGATTCTAAAGATGTCATTGCAGTGTTTTAAACAAAGTTTGCATTGTGTTTTTTACGTATTAGAAATCAATAACATTTTTAGAACATAATAATTGCAAGAATTTATTAAAACTTACTTTGTGTTTGAACCTAGAGCAAAATCTAAATTTTTACTTGAAAGTTGTTTTTTAGTATTTAGATATGTTCTGTAAGTGACTAATGTACTTTAAAATGTTTAACAATAATTTTTTTAATCAAATAGAGTTAGAAAAAAATAACATAGATATAGCATAAGAAGGAAGCCAAAAGAAAGAAAGAAGAAACTAAAGAAAAATTTATTAAATGTAAAGTTGAATGTTTTTGCAACAAAAGAAATGTCAAGCTTTTGGCCTAAAGCAATGTCCTAATTGTCTTGATGTTCTCCGTTCAATTTGCAGCAAAGTGAGTTGCAGAGTTGATGGTGTTAAACCGGTTATGCTTTTACCAGCAAACCAGCACTTCTCCACATCTAAAAGACTGATTTATGACCATTATAACGAATGCAACAACAATAAATAATCTAAAGTAATTTAATAAAGTCTGCAGCCATTTTAGATGTCTGTGTTATTACTGCTGTGTTCAAATATTGTTTTTAAGAAATATATATATTATTTTCTTTAAAAAAAATCAAATACAATGGTAATTTATTGTTGTTTTTTATTTCAAAACATAGTCTATAAAGTGAATTCTACAAAATGTACCCCAAAAACAACAATAATACTTCCTTTCTTTATGAGGGTGTTATAAAGATTTATAACTACTTAAGAACAAAAAACTTTTTTCAGTATCTAGTTATAATCCATAGGTAATAGAAAAACTATATTTTGCTAACTTATTCTCTGATATGGCTTCTAGGCTCCTACAAAACAAAAAAAACTACACACTTTTATAATTGAAATATTTATTCTAGTGCAAATACCAAAGTATTTAACAAATAAAAAAACCACTAAAGCTGCTTTAATTTATAGGCATAAAACTTGACATATTAGCTATCATAATATATCAAGTTTTTTGAATCCTGAATCTTTTTCTACATGCTAGGTCACTTAAGCCAACATTGTGGTTTTTGCGGTACGTATACCTGTAAAGGGTGGAATTATAATTATCAAATTATGTAAATTCGGAAAGTTCCCCATCAAATTAATTAGTTTTCTTTTTAGATATTTAAATTTTTTTACTACTCTCCCCTACCTAGGGGAGAGCGGGGGTAAATCTCAGATTTTTTGGAAAAAAATCTCAATTTCAATTTATATAACTAATAACTACATCTGGATTCTACAGATGTAGTTACATCTTTTTAGTTATATTAAGAATAACTACAGGATTTTTTCAGATCTAATTACATATGGAAAAAAATCAATTAATAATGCTTTATTTTAAACAGATGTAGTTATGTATATAACTTTTTTCAGATGCAATTACATCGGGAGGAAATTATTCCAGATATTATTGAACTTGAAAAAAATTTCTCAGATGTAGTTGTATCTTTATAAGGATGTTGTTGTGGTCATTGAGTTTCCATTTGTGTTTTATATTTTTGACATGTTTAAGTAGAAAAAAAAAACAGAAGATTTTGAACAAAAATGTACAGATGATCTTGGACTACTCCACAAATTTTTTGGACCGATGTAGTCAAAAAATATTTTAAAGTTCAACAATAATAAAAACGTTCAAATACTTAAAATTTATGAATTACTAGAGTTAAATCTAGATGGTAACAAACTGATGAAAAATTAGTAATCATTGTTTTTATCCAATATGTATTCAATATGTATTTTGTCCAATATGATTATTATCCAATGAATACTTAGACCTACATATTTAAAATATTAATCCCTGTTTGTAATGATTTTAATAAAAAAAGTTCAACATTAAATTATGTTTGAAAAAAAGATAAATACAGTCTGTTAACTGATAAATTCAAATTAGAGTATTTTATTTGAACTATCAATTAAATAAATAAATTATTTAGAAAAAAATTATTTAAAAAAAAGTTTAGATTGTAAAAAATTTCTCTTATATATAAAACTACCTCATAAAACTTAAAAATAATTTTGTTTTTGTAACAAAAAGCCGTTTAATTCTTGATGAATCAAAAAAGTTAAAGACCAAGAAATTAGCAATTTTGTTGTAATAAATTATCATTTTGATATAAATATTTTCAAAAAATATTGTTTATTATGTTTTCCTAAACCTTTTCCTAAGAGATGTCTGCTGTATGCAAGACTATCAGTCCCTGTATGCAAGAGAATCGGTTACTGTATGTAAAAGAATCGATTCCTGTATGTTAGAGACACTCCTAAAAATTGTATTTCAAAAAATTCATGGTATTTTAATTTTTTTTTAGAAAAACATGAAGTGAGGTGAATGATTTTGAGATCCGTTTCTGATTTTTCTAAATACAATTTATATATTATAGAAAAAATTGTAAAATCTTTTTTTTTTAGTTCAACATGAACCAAATATATAGACATTTAAACCCTTTGAATTTTTTTCTTCTTTAGGTCTTCATGTTTTGCTTGCCACAATAATAAAATCACTCGCGTTACTATTTCATGTGTGCATTTTTACATGCTTTGTTATTTCAATGTATGCAATTATTGGAATGTCTTTTTTGAAAGGAAAATTTCATTATACATGTTTTTGGGATTCAACAAATGGTAACTTATTAGTTCCTAATTTTTAATATTACTTTTTTATATACACATATAAAATTACAACTACTATTTTATATATATATATATATATATATATATATATATATATATATATATATATATATATATATATATATATATATATATATATATATATACATATATATATATATATATATATATATATATATATATATTAGGGCTGTTCATGTGAACACAGGAAAAAAAAATTTTTCTCGGATTTGAATGCATAGTTGTTTATTTTGTGCCATTTGACATAGTAATTGACTGTGGAAAAAATCTTTCCAATCAGATAATGTTTAGGGGGTGCTCAATGACCATAAAGTTTTACGAAAAACGTCAAAAACGTGTAAAAAGTTCCAAAGTTCCAAAAATTTCTAGAACCTGGTTAGTTAGATTTTTTCCACTGAAATATTGTCTGATTGCGTGCTATATAGATTAATTAAAGTGCAGCAGATTAACTGTCATCAGGGCACCAGACTAAAAAATGTCTGCTAGTGTTTAAAACAACTGTGTTTATATCATTTTGTTAAAATTTATATTCATAATTTTAATACTATTATTTAACTCAATTTAGAATTTGTTCAAACAGAATAAAAAGGTTTACAAGTATAAATATTATTTTTATTTGGAATTTCAGTTTGGCAACAAATGTATTAATATTTTGATAGTACCTAACCTTAGTAACCTATTACAGAAAACTAGCATGGTAGTCTGGTAGTGTATTGTTTGTTATTAAGTGCAGATAATAATAATTTCTAATTTGAAAATATTTATTTAATTTCTTTAGTAATAATTATTATAATATATTGCTGCAGCTGCATAAACCAACAACTGAATGATAAGTTTGTATAATATGGTATTGAGTTTTGATTTTCTCATAATATTTCAGTTATCATTGAAATGGCAGCATCATCTCGTGTTGCTATCTCTACACGACTTCAAACCAAAATCTTTTTAATTGAACAACCAGAGCCAAATCTTCCAGATAAAGTTCTTCCCTTAACATCTGATGTTTTAAAAACATTTTTTTATCATCTTAATTCAACCAAAAAGTCAGTGCCTGAAAGTCTTAAAACAATTGTTGATGAACTGATTATTATTTGGAATAAAGCCCGTATTCCGACAGCATTTCATCCGAATGTAGTCTTAAAGTTCAAAACTTTAGTCCAGGAATTTAAATTAATAAAAAAAAATAAATCCAGATTGTCAGA
Organism: Hydra vulgaris; assembly: GCF_038396675.1. NCBI lineage: Eukaryota > Metazoa > Cnidaria > Hydrozoa > Anthoathecata > Hydridae > Hydra > Hydra vulgaris. The sequence continues at coordinate 15,585,097 of NC_088926.1, read as the reverse complement.
TTCTCAGAAATCGAGAGAGAAATCATTTACAGACACCATTGGCCTACTTTTTGGCATTGCCCACAAAGATGCTGAAACCATGATCAGAATTGAAGAAGATAAAGAATTTTTATTGGATCAGAGATGTCAGAGAAAAATGGTGATGTTTGGAGAGGACAAAGAACTTTCAAAATTAGAAGAAAGAAATGAAGCAAGGAAACAAGCAGAGAGAGAACGAAAGCTAAAAGAAGAGCAAAGACAATCTGGTGCGAGTGCAATAGTTCCTGTTATTGAACCTTTACATGACGAAAGTTATAGTGATGACAAAGATAACGATGCTGTTGATAATGACAAAATGGTTGATAGAGATTTTGAGATAAAAATCCCTGTTTATTACAGACAACAAGTCAGTAAAGCAAGTTCTTCAGGGTCAGCTGAATCAAGTTTAGCAAGTACTCCAAAACGACAATGTATCTTAGATACAATTCTTGACTCGCCTGATGTTTCATCAACATTAGACAGAATTAATCTATCTGACACAAAATTTACTATACTAGCAGCAGCAATTGCAAGGGCTGGTGGACAGAACCTCGATGATGGATCATTGTCACGTTCTACAGTCCGTAGAAAATGATCAAATATTGAAGCCACTGTTCAAACTGAATTCTGCGATTTGGACAAACCACCATTAATCGTCCACTGGGATGGCAAACTGATGATAGATCGTACAAATTCTGCAGCCCCTAAAGCAATTGTTGACCGGCTATCTGTAGGTGTGACAGGTCACAATGTTGACAAAATACTTGAATAGCAAAACTATCAGCTGGAAATGGAGAAGCCCAAGCAAAAGCAGTTGTTCATCTGCTTAATTTCTGGGACATAATTGGTGATGTTATTGGAATGAGTTTTGATACTACAGCCTCTAACACTGGCTCCAAAAATGGTGCATGTGTAGTTCTAGAGAAACATATAGGTAGAAATTTGTTATATTTCGCTTGCAGACACCATTTTCATGAGATCATAGTAGCAGGAGTGTTTGGATCACTATTTGGACCATCATCTGGTCCCAACATACCTCTTTTCCAGAGATTTCAGCAATATTGGCCCAAAGTTAATCAAGGAAATTTTAAACCTCTGGATGACATTCGAATGAAAATACCCCTGGTGCAAGAACTACAAAATGAAGTGATTGCATTCCTCAAAGAAAACCTGCATGTTAAAATGCCAAGGGATGACTACAAAGAAATCATGGATCTCTGTCTGTTAATACTTGGAAAACTGCCTGATCAAGAAGAGAAAAATTATCATTTCAAGATCCCTGGTGCTTATCACATGGCTCGCTGGATGGCCAAGGTTATTTATTGTTTTAAGATTTATTTATTTCGTGAAGAGTTCAAGTTGACCACAAAAGAGGAAAAAAATCTCTGTGAATTTTGCTTATTTGCTAGTCTGGTTTATGTAAAATCTTGGATATCATGCACAAATGCCAGCGATGCTCCAGTTAATGACTTGTTTCTGTTTCAGCAACTTAAGCAGTTTGCAGTTGTGAATAAAACGATTTCCGAAGCAGCAGTCAAGAACTTTCAAAACCATTTGTGGTACCTTTCACCAGAATTGGTCCCACTAGCTTTGTTTTCAAACAAACTTCAAACGGAAGAGAAGCGAAAAATGATTTCCAACATGAAATTTCACGGCGAGAACTGGTCTGAAAGGTTGATCAAATTAAAGAACATTGAAAGTCTAGAGAAGAAATCTCTGGACATGCTGGTGACATCAGTTTCAGCAAGTGCGTTGCGGTCAATGAAGGTTGATATTGATTTTCTGTTCAACAACGATCCAGCTACCTGGAATGATTCCCCAGAATACCAAGAAGGAAAAAATTTAGTATATTCATTGAAAGTAGTAAATGATGCTGCCGAACGATCTGTGGCTTTAATGTCGATGTTTAATGAATCGATTACAAGGAATGAATCTGAAATGCAGAAGTTAATTCAGGTGGTTGAGGATCACAGAAAGCGAGTGCCAGATGCCAGAAAGTGTACTCTGAAGAGTTATAGTCCTCGCTAGCATTAACATTGCACGAACTATAACATTACGATAATTAAATGTTAAATGCTCATATGTTTTTTTGTTTATAATTCGTATTTTAATCAATGACAAAGAGTCAAAAATCCTAGTGTTTTATTTTGGAAAAATTCTGATATAACAAAAACCGCAGAACTTTAGTCGTATTGCAGTATTTTATTTCATTAATTTCTCTGCTAATAAACCAGTCTAAAGTGGATGTGGATTGTAATTTGTATTCAGAATTTAATATTTAGAGATAATTAAAACTGATCAAATCTGAAAAATCTAATTAACCGGGTTTTAGAAATTTGTGGAACTTTGTTACTTTTTCCATGTTTTTCACATTTTTCGTAAAACTTTATGGTCATGAGCACCCCCTAAACATTATCTGATTGGAAAGATTTTTTGCACAGTTAATTACTATGTCAAATGACACAAAATAAACAACTATGCAATCAAATCTGAAAAAAAAATTTTTTTTTTGGACAGCCCTAATATATATATATATACATATATATACATATATATCATAATCTAAACTTAGTAACTTTACTAGATGTAAAGTTTGAAATTAAAATGATAATTTGAAATAAAAATAAAACTTAAATAACTTTAGTAAATAACAACTTAAAAGCTTCACACAAATAATGAAACACAAAACTTTTATAGACAAAAAACAAATCACAATGTTAAAAACTTCTTTTTATAAATTAGATGCATAGGAAAACAGTTAAAAAAATTTAGGCTTTAGTTTTTCTTTTCATTGTTTTTAATTTTATTGTCTCCAATCGTCAACACAATGAGATGTGGAGTTAGGTACCAAAAGTGTAGTTTTATATTCTTTGTTAAAGCTTGCCCTAACTAATGATAATTTTGGTCTTGTATATTAACACTAGCCCTGAAAGCATAAAGGTCATTCTTGAATGTTTTGGGTGACAAGATTTTCAAAAACCATGTTGCATAAAAAATGGTGGTAAAATAAACTTCTTTTCTTTACCTCGTTTTCTTCTTTTTCTATGATTGTAAAACCACATTTTTTATACTTTCAAATAGAAGGTAAAGTTTCTCTGCCATAAAATGTGCTTTAAAAAAAGCAACAGGTTGGTGGATTTAAAAATTAGTTGCATTTCCAACAAGATAGAAAAAAACAAGGTTTCTATGATCACCTCAAAAATATTTTTAAATTAAAGTCTTCAAAAATATTTTTGCAAATTTTAATTCAAAAATAAATGTCTTTACTAAAATGTTTTGTTTTGTCTTGTTTAACTCAAGTGATTTCATTTTTAGTATCTTAGTGCAATTTTTAACCTCCAATTTTTCCTTTGTAAATAATACAAATAATTGTTTTATCGATAATAATTGGCAATAAAAATAACAATAACATGTAACAAAAAACGTGTATCAAAAACAAATATTTTAAACCTATTATTATTACTTTGCTTCAAAAAATTTTATTTAAACAAGTTTTTATTAAATGTTAATTTTTATGGTTTTTCATTTTTTATTGATTGCAAAAAATTTGATGCAAGTTTACTTGCATCTTTGCAAAGCAGAGTTTTTGCTTGAGTTGCAAAATGGTTTCCTGTGCAGTTTGTTATCATAAGAGACAAAAATATTCTTAATAGTATAATTAATTTTAATATTAACTAAATACGAATAGTCAAATGATTTTATTATTCAATAATAATTTTATTATTCAATTTAAAAAAAAAAAAAAAATCAGAGTTTCAATATCAATTAAGTTTTTGAATCTTTTAGTATGTTGACTATATTTATGGTAAAATTGAGTTTTACAGCTTTTAAAAAGCAATTTTTTTTAAAAATGTTATTCAAAAGTAATAAAAATAAGTATTTTGTGTATTTTTGGTTAATAACATTCTGTTGACTTTTTTGTCAATAAATTTTAAGGAAAAATATTTATGTTTTCTAAAATCTCTATGAAAATACGCTTTTTTTGAGACCCAGGTTGACATACTTTTGAATAACTTTTTTTTCGACAATATTAGGGACTTTACCCTAAATATTTAAGATTTGAACCTAAATATCTTTACAACTTGACCTGATGGTAAAAAAAGAGTTACATATTTGAAATCAAAATGAGAAATGCTATACAAAAAACAAATTGTTTGCTCGGCACCAGAAAAAAATTTTTTTGTTGTTGACCTGTGTTATTCTCTTGCTAACAGCTTTAGATAGTAGCTTATTTGGATTGTTTGTTTGCCTAGTTTTTTTATATGTGCTAATGCAAATGGGTAGCATAATAATTTAATGATTGATTCTGGTTATTGTCACCTATTTTTTCTAAATCTTTTTTGTGATGTATTTTAAACAAACTTTGTGATCAACATCAATAATACTAAGAAATTACCATTTTGCTATGGTTTAAATGTTTCCTTAGTTCCTCTGGACAAGATTTCACTTAATTGAACATTTGACTTAAAAACACTTGTCATGAACTTATTCCTTCTTACACTTGTTTTTGTTATTATTAAAGCCATTGGTTGTTGGTAAATCTTTATTTTCTACTTGTTGCCAAACGTTACTCCAGTATTGTCTTTTACTTTCTAATTGTTTTACTTTCTAATTGTTTTCTAAAAGGATTTGAACCCTTGAAAATGATGCTGTGGTCACACAAATTGAAAATTCTAATAGTAATACTAATGAAATACCCCAAAAAATATATTTTAGAAGGTGGTTCTTAACACATAAAGATTTCCATTGCAAATAGTTTTGAAATCTTTTGAAACTGTCCGTGTGACTTTTTTTGATTTTTGCCTATGATAGGTTAAGTTTTTCATTAAAATGAAATTCAAAACTTCGTCCCTCAAAAAAAAAATTATAAAGTAACAAATGAGTAACAACTCTTTGCAAAACTTTTTATTTGCTGTAAGCAAAATGTTTGTGAGAATATGGCAATAAAAATGTAACAAAACTTTATCATTTTATTTTGAAATAAAGAATTTTATTTTGATATATTTTATGAAATAAAGAATTTTATTTTGAAATAAAGAATTTGCTTTTTAAAAGGTTAAAAAAATAAAAAATAAAAATGCAAAATTCAGCAAAAACACATGAGGACTGCAGAAGAACTGTTTGTATCATTTGCATGAGAAAAGTTGACAGAGTACTTACAGAAAGCTTCATGACAAGCATTAAACAAGTTCTACAAAAAGATATTAAATTTAAAGGTGATAGAGTTCCTTTGGCAATATGTGATAACTGTAGAATTCAACTTGGGAAACTTGAAAGAGGACAAACAAAGACTGTTACTCAGCTTTTCAATTTTAAATCAATTTTAATAAAACCACCAACAAGACTGATTACAACATGTGACTGCTTAATTTGTCAATTTGGCAAACTGAAGTCCTATGAAAACATCCTTTGAGCAACTCCAAGAGCAGCTAAAACTGATGAGACACTTAAGAAGTGTCCAATTCTTGTTAGTTCTTGATAAGGACCTTCAACATTATTGCACTCCTGGAACTCACCATGAAAAATTGTGGATGATTGATAAATCTGATTCTATTGGATCTGAGCAAATAGCATCAACAGTTGTGGAAGGCAAAGATTCTTCTCCAAATGATACCAGTTGACTTAATCAGCCAAGAGGAAAACCTTTACCATTAAGAAAATGTAACTTTATTAACTACGACATTATAAGATTTTTTCTAATATAGGGTATTGTTTAAAAGTTAATCTTTTTCAACAGGATCTTCAGCTCCACAACAACTGTTCAAGGAACCTTTGACAACCCAAAACATGTTTCAAATTCAGCAAAGCACAGTTCTATCCAACAACGGGATTAGGAAGTTAGGATTTGCTATGAGAATTTTGGAACCTAACTTTCAACAGAAATTTGCTCAAGTAGGTCAAAAGCTCAGTGACTATTATACAGTGACAAGTATTCAGCTTAGTGAAAGCAATACCACAATTCAAGTTGCTCATTGGTGTAATCTCAACAGGTTCAGTGTATTATTTCAGGTTAGCAATAAAATATCTGACTTTGCTGTTGTAAAACCTGGAAAAGACAGAGGAAAAAAATTTCTGAAAGTAAGTTTTACATTATGGTTCAAGATGAAGATGAAGAAGCCTCAAAGCCCACTTCAGAAAACTGTCAGATTGATGGCACCTACATCATCAAAAATTACCATTGTTAAGCAACAAATGCTAGTAGCCGCACTTCAGAGACCTATGCCAATGTCAAGTCCATTCTTGGTCTCATCAAAGATTAAGAAAAGTGTGCCAAAGATTCCCTGATTGTCTCATGTGATATGAAGCTTGTCAATATAATGTGTGGTATAAAATCTCATAGCTGCAGGTACCCTTGCTGTTGGTGTGACAATTAGTCAACAAATCTCCTTAGCTGTAGAAACCTGAGAATGTTTAGTGGTATAAGAAGCAAGAAGAAAAATTTGTCAGCTCAGGTGGCAATTTGAGAAAATCCCCAAAAAGGTGGTGCATCTACCACTTTTAGAGTTTGCATACCAAAAGCTATATTAACAGCTATTCCACATTTGTTGCTAGGTGACATAAAAGTAACATGGTGTTGTGAATCATCTAGTGAAAAACCTGGTTGATCAGCACTGCATATTTTACTTCAGCCCTACCATGGTCTTTTAATGGTATTGATTTTGAATGGTATTGATTTGAATGGTATTGATTTTGAATGGTATTGATTTGAATGATATTGATTTTCAATGGTATTGATTTGAAAGTTTTGGGCAAGTTGCAGCAACTTGCTATTTATGTCAATTTTAATCAGGCCATTCCCTCCATCTAATCTCATTTTAGAGATAACTTTGTTGCATACTTTTGCATCGAGCTGGATCCAGACTTTGAATCAAAATTATGAAGTTCAGAGAATTCAAACTCCCGATTTCTATCATGCGAAAAGTACATGTTATTTATTAAAATCTAAAAGACAGGACTTGGTCACTTCAGTGAACAATCTACATTCAAACTTTAAAACTCACTGGGAGAGATACAATAGAGATGTTACACATCTAGAATATTAACAACAATTTTTGAGATGTATTTTGATTGTAACAGTACGAAGGTTCAAGAATAACTCCAGAGCTGTTTGAGAATGTTTTTGCAAGTCATTGCTGAGGTATTTTGGAAGTCATGTTTGATGTATTAAACAATATTTGTCATAAACTAAGAGAAAACAAAGTTTCAAAATAAAATTTTAGGAGTTTTATACCTGTTTTTTAATCTATTACTAATTACTTAACTTAAGTGAGTTTTTGGTAGTTTTCATTAAAAATAATTTTAAATTTCTAAGCCATAAGGACCAATTATTATTAAATGATTTTTTTGTGATCAATGTTTTGATCTTTATTTTATGGAAGAACAAAACATACCATAGAAGAAACAGATGATGTCAAAAGATTGTAAAATTACTTGCAATCGACTTTTATATGTGTCTAGAGTCACCTCCCAAAATATATTTTTCAGGGTATTTAGTTAGTATTACTTTAAGAATTTTCAAACTCTAGTCAGCGCACTAAACCACTGAGCTATTGAAGATATATGGTGTTTAGAGAAACAGACTATTTTATAAGTGATTTACACCAATTGCACATGTAAAAAAATACAAAAATTGTATATAAATTTTATAAAAAAAAAATTTTTCTAAAATTTTTATACAACTTTTGTATTTTTTTTGTTTTAGAATGGTTATTATTTTTAGCTACTGATTTTAATACAAGATGAGAATAAAACATATTATATTTTATAACAATTTAACAACAATTGAAAGTTTTGATATGCAATTTATTCAGGAACTTTTATCAGCCCGTGTAACTAAAATTAATTTGCTATGTATGCTAGAACTATGACAAATTTCGTTAATTTTTTTCTTATGTTGAACTATTTTCACCTCTTTTTTCTTTTAAAAATGTTTTTGCTATATTTGACATTTTTTCTCAATACTTATAAAAGGAAAATTAGAAAATAAGTTGCTATTTATTTATAAAATATATTATTTGGTTAATATAATGGTTATTTGGTTAATTTTGTAATAATGGAATAAATTAAATAAAAAAATAACATGGTTTTTTTATAAATGTAATTACTACATTTGATGCATGTCTAAAATTGCTTCTTTTATATTGCCCAATTTCCAACATTAATAAGAATTACTTGAGATATAAACATAACTCTGTTTGAAAAAATTTAAAAGCTATTAAATACATTTAGTGTATTTATTTTTTAGGAGTCTATTTAAAACTTTTTGAAAATGTTTCAAATAGACTCCTAAAATTTGCTTTAAAAAAGTTCAGTAAATTAACAATGCACTAGCATTTGAAGCAGCGTCAATAACAATAGTTCATCAGGAAATAATCAGGTTTAAATGCACTATTTGGAGAATCCAATGAAAGTGCAGATTATTTCAATGGGGGTAGTGAAAACAACCAAATATTTTTTACATGAAAACTTGTTAAAAAATAAATTTTTTTTACAAATAAATAGCAATTAGTTTTCTTGCTGTGGAAATAAGCAGTAAAGTTTAGTAAAAACATTTGAAAAATAAATTTAAAAATTGTCTGTAATTTTAGCATAAATGATAAAGTTTCCTTAGTATAGGGTAAAAATATATGAAATCATCCAGACCATGACACCCTTACGTCTCAGAATTTGTTTATTTTTACACCACTTGCAGTCCATACCAAAAAATAATAACTGCGAAAATTTTAGTTAAAAATACCAATGGGTTCCAGAGATATCATCACTTGAAATAATGCTGACTCAGCATTTTAGTGATTTTCTGAAGTGACTACAAAGCAACTTTGACATACAGTATCCTCATAATGGCTTGGGGAAATTTCCTAAAATTTGGTACTCTAATAGATTTAAACTTGAGAAATCCAAAAATAGCACTCTTAAGACTCGATTATCTCAAGAAATGCCTCATTTATCCAATTTTGATCAAAATTATTGACTTGTAAATTAGTGATTTTTGGAGGTAAAATGAAGACTGTGGCCCAAAATTCTGAGTAAAAAGTTTAATTGTATATCATTATTTTATCTTAGGTCTACTGAAAAAAATTAGATTCATCAATTGTCTCTTTAATACGTGATCAAAATTTGCATTTAAAAATGGTGTCTTTTTAGAAAAATTTAAATTTTGTAACAAAAGCAATTAAAATATTTTTTAAAACATTTATTTGAATAAAACATCAAATAGTGTCATTTATTGACTAATTTAGGACATTTATAGTCATGGGCCAAGGGAGATACCCTCCCCTCCCACGGGAGGCCCCTACGCCTATCCCCCAATCTCCCTAGATTTTTTTTTTTTTTTTTTGTTGCATAAAATGAATAAATAATGCAAAAACATACAATTTAATTTTAATTTTGAAAAAAAAAAATATTCATTATTTCAAATTGGTGACTAAAAACCTCCTTTTTTATAAAAAACAAACATAAGTTTAGTTTTGTTCTTTTTAAAGGTATTTACTTGTTTGTATTTTCTTAAAGAGTTACTTTTAATATTATAGTTTTTATATTATTTTGTTAGTTAATAAATAATAAAAATAATTAATATGGAGAAATGTGACATTGGAAAAAGTCTTAACATTCATTGCCACAAAACTGGATTTTCAAGAAAACAAGGTTTTGTTCAATTTAAAGATCTTCCTTGTGAAAAACAAGAAGAAATAATATGGCAAGCAAATTTAAAGGAAAAATATAGTTCAATAAGAATTATATGTTGTTATCATGAGCAATTCTATGGAAAATATTTTGAGAGAAAAATTACAAAGTGTTGCAATCCTTTTGGAACACACAAGGAAAGTAAAAAAATTGCTATAAAAGGTAATCTTACCTTATTTACAACAGAGTTGATATGGAATTAAAAGAAAACAATTTATTATTTATAAAATGTTTGATAATTTCAGTTATTTTAACCACGTAAAACTAAATTTGTTTTTTAGGTAATATAAAGATTTCCATAGACATGGCAAACTATTTGCAAAAAAATAATGTTTATGTAACCCCAGGTTGGAAATTCTGCAGTAAATGTTACAAAAAAGCAATAGAAACTGATGAAGATTTAAATTCACAGGAGGAATGGGAATCCAAAAGTCAGAAAAAAATTAAGTTAGATACCACTATAGAATTGCTTGGAATTTCACCAGTCAAACTAAAAAGTCTTTCAAAACACAGCAAATTGCCTGAAGCAAAACAAAAGTTTGAGAACACTATTGACAGAGTTGCAAAAATGGTCTCATCAGCATATAATATTAAAGAAACTTTTTTAACAACAGAAATAAAAAGCTCCATTTTAAACAACAACATTAACAATGACCATGATCTAGACATTTTAATGTATAAAATAAAAAATAAAATTTCAGAGACTGACTCTTATTGCCATAAGGTGCAAATGTTAACACTCGCACCAAAATCATGGACACGTAAAAAAATATCAAGCTACTTTGAAGTGTCTGAGTATCTTGTTCGAACAGCAAGAAAAGTTAAAAATGAGAATGGAATTCTATCATTACCTGGAAAAAAAACTGGAAACCCACTTTCACCAGAAACAGTTAATTTAGTGATTAACTTTTATCAAAGTGATGAATTTTCAAGAATGATGCCAGGAAAAAAAGATTATGTAAGTATTAAGAAAAACCAACATGTTCAAAAAAGATTATTGCTACTCAATCTTAATGAATTACATGTTGCATTTAAAAAAGACTACCCTAACGTCAAAGTCAGTTTGTCAAAATTTTGTACTCTTAAACCTAAATGGTGTATTACAACTAATGCGTCAGGTACCCACAATGTATGTGTTTGCATACATCACCAAAATACAAAATTTCTCATTGATGCCATTAGGTGGAATAAAAGTTATAAAGATTTCATGGCATTGATTGTTTGCTCTCTTGAAAATGCAGAATGTATGTTGCATCGATGTAACCAATGCCCTGGTATTGAAGTGTTAAAAAATTTTTTAGTGCAGGAGTTTATGGACCATGAGCATGAAGAAGATGTAGTATTTAAGCAATGGCAGAGTACCGATTGTACAACACTACTTTCACAGTCATTGCCACTAGATGAATTTAATGATTTATTATGTGACAGCATTGACAACCTTACCACTCATTCATATATTGCAAAAACACAAAGTAGATACTTAAAAAACTGTAAAGAAAATCTTAACCAAAACGAATGCTTAATTTTAGGAGATTTTGCTGAAAACTATCAATATGTTGTTCAGGATGAGGTTCAAAGTTATCACTGGAGCAAAAGTCAATGCTCACTTTATACAATTGTACTTTATTTTATAGAGAACAAACTTCTCAAACATAAATCTTTTTGTTACCTTTCAGAAGATGTTGATCATGACACAGGATTTATTTACAAGACTCAGGAAGATATAACTAGATATATCAAAGAAAATCTACCTGATGTATCAAGTGTGAAATACTTTTCCGATGGTTGCGCAGCACAATTTAAAAATTTTAAAAATTTTATCAATCTTTGTCATCACAGTAAAGACTTTGATTTAAATGCTGAATGGGTATTTTTTGCTACCAGTCATGGTAAATCCCCCTGTGATGGTATTGGTGGGACTGTTAAAAGAGTAGTATGTCAAGAAAGTCTAAAACAAATAACTACTGGGCAGATTTTAGATGTTAATTTAATGTACTCCTTTTGTAAAGCCAAGATAAATGGAATTTATTTTAAGTTATTTTCAAAAGAAGAAATTGATCAAACACGAGCATAATTAGAAAAAAGATATTTAGGTGGAATTACAGTTCCTGGCACAAGGATGTATCATCATTTTATTCCAATTGCTCCAAACACTATAAGTTATAAAAAAATAAGTACTGATGCATGCACTGAAATATTTGATATCATTCCAAAAAGCAAACATTATGTAGATATTTCATTAAATATTAAAAAAATGGATTATATTGCATGTTTTTATGATGGATTTTGGTGGGTAGGGATTGCTGAAGATGTAAGTGAGCTTGATATAAAAGTCAGATTCATGCATCCACATGGACCAGGTGTAAAAACTTCTTTTGGCCAATGAGAACTGATGAGTGTTGGGTGCTCAATTCTGAAGTTATATGCCTAATTTCTACACCGAACAATATCAGGTCGTACATACAACATATCTGATTTAGATTTGAAGAATATAAACTGTTGGTTACAAAAAAAAATTAATTATGTTTAAAATAATTTTGATTTTATTTTATTTACTTATTTTGCATTTAAAATGTCTTTTATTTTTTTCAAATTCTTGAATTGTAGGCTGAGAAGGAGGGGTGGGGGTTTAAATAAATCACAAATCACTCCCATCTTATTATGTCAATGACTATATTAGTCTAAAACTACATAAAGATATTGATTGTCAAAATGTTTTAAAAATGTTTTAATATCTTTGGTTTTAAAATTTATGACTTAAAATTGTAAAAAGATCTTTGAAATAAGAGGTAAGTATTTATCGATTTGAAGTAACGCAAATAAACTGTTTCTCAAACTTAAACTGAAAAAATATGTTTTTAAAATGTATTTTAACAATCAACTATTATTTATTCATTTTATGTAAAAATAAAAAATAAAAAAAAATCTAGGGAGGTGGGGGGCGGCGTGGGGGCCTCCCGTGGGAGGGGAGAGCGTCTTCCTTGGCCCATGACTATAAATATCCTAAACTAGTCAATAAATAACACTATTCGATGTTTTATTCAAATAAATGTTTTACAAAATATTTTAATTGCTTTTGTTACAAAATTTAAATTTTTCTAAAAAGACACCATTTTTAAATGCAAATTTTGATCATGTATTAGAGAGACAATTGATGAATCTAATTTTTTTCAGTAGACCTAAGATGAAATAATGATAGGGTCATTTCGGATAAAGCGAGGCAATAAAACTAAAATCAGTGTGTATTAATAACTATGTGAGATATCTTAATACTTCTTGTACTAGAAAACTCTATAACAGATACCTAAACTATGATATAATGTAAAGTGAGCCACACTAATATAAAGTGAGCCAAGTAAACTATATATGATACATAGGAAAGGCTCGCTTTATATTAACAAATTTATAAAGTGAGCCACCATTATTGGTAAAGCAAGCCAATAGCTTATATGATTATTCTAAAGTGAGCCATTTAGCTTTTATTTCAGACAAAAATTTACAAAATTGGAAGTATTATTACAAATAATATTTACTATACTAATATTAACTTTATTACCTACGATATAGTAAACTGGTATTAAAAGTTTGCAAACATTAACCTCAAATGCATACAATGCAAAAAATTTAAAGAACAAAAGCAATATAAAAATGTCAGCGACTAGTCTAATAAAAATAATACTGCTAAAGCTGCAGATAAATGGTGCAGTACAAAATGCAAAATATCAAGTCTTAACTAGAGTTAATTTACTTAGTTGTTGTTTGAACACAATCAGCACATAGTTGTCCACGCACGGTTATTTCAATACAGCTCTCATGTAACCAATCACGGCACGCGTCACACTCAATCCATTCATCATCAATGAGAGGATCAGTTGCTTCACCATATGCAAACCCACAATATTTGCAAATGTCCTCTTCTTTTTGTTTCTTTTCTTTTTTGGATTCTTTCTTTTTCTTTATAGCCTTCTGTTTAACAGTTTTCTTCTGTTTCTTTTCTTTGCTGGTCTCTTTCTCTTTAGCTGCTTTTTTTGTTATTGGTTTGGTTCTTTCTTGAATAAATGCTACATTTTCTTCTGATGTCAATTCATAAGATGGTGGTTTCTTACGTGGCCGACTGCTTTGTGGTCGATCGCTGTGTGGCACTGGCATCAAGTTTTCGAAAGACACATCGAGGTCTGCTTGTTCAATTGACACAATTGCATTTTCATCAGTGGTAGGTAAACAAGTACTACCAGCAATATCAGTATTGACATGTTGCTCATGCTGCTTATCTAGGCGAGTATTAGAATTAGATGCATTATTATTATCTTTATTAGCTGTATCAACAAGTTTAGCACTAGAACTATTTGAAATATCTGGCAATTGCATTTCATTCAGATTAATTATGTCAACGGATTCGGTCACAGAAATCAACTACAAATTCATAGCTGCATTAGGTACAGGTGGCTGTTCAATACTCGATCGCAGTGGCAAACAAGAATTTTCAATATTTGACAACATATTGGGCTGAGAATTCGAGGCTGTTGAATCTAATTTTCTTTCTGTAATGGTGCTTGGTGCAAAAGCCTCTTCAGGAATAGCTTTGGCATTAAATGGAAACAAGCCAGTAGCACAAAAGCCAGCCTGAGCCAGCTCAACAGTCATCGATGCTTGTCAAGTTGGTGTAAACAAGCTAAAAAATTCCTTTTTTTCCAGTTTACGGCCAGCATTCTTTCGTGTAAACAATCTCATGCCCTCATTCCACTTTCTCTTAAATGAACCAAAAGGCACACGATCCAGCGGTTGCAGCCAATGAGTAGTATGGCTTGGTAATGCAAATACATGAATATTGTTTGCTTTCATTAGGTTTAAAAATTCAAGGTTAAACACATGTGAATAGTGATTGTCCATAATTAAAAGATGAGGTCGACCGTTTAATAGTCCTAATCGTTGTAAATTGTTGACAAATAACTGTCCAAATTCCACAAACAAGTCTTTATTTATCCAGCAACTATCACTTGCTTTTACAATAGCACCAAAAGGAGCACCATCTTTCCAGCCTTTGCCAACAGTTTTTCCTTTATGAATGATCATAGGTGGTATAATATCGCCACATGCATTTAATGCTGCCAAGACAGTAGATGTCTCCTCTCTTTCTAATGCAGTAAGATTATAAGCAGGTTCACCAACAATTGCCACAGCTATTTCTGCCTTGTGAATATTCATCACACCTGTCTCGTCCACATTCCAAATTTGCCTAGGACTGTCTTTTATATCCAGTCTTTGCACTAAGTCTTCATACAAATCAAACCATTTCATAACCTGAGTTTTGTTCATACCCATTGCTCTTGCTGCAGACAGATTCACTGCCTTTTTTGTGCTTATATCAGGAAATCTGTTTAAAAATCCCTGAAACCAGTAATAACCGGCAATTTTTTTTGATTCTGAAAATCCTTTTATTCCTTTAGCATCAAAATAAGCATATGCAATTTCTCGAATATCTTTGCGCGACAAAGGAAACCCTGCTCGTGCCATTTTTCTTACAGTCTCTGCTAATTCTTCTTCACTTTGTTGTGAAAGAATTGTGGGTCTCCCAGAAGCACTTTCCACTTTGCTCACTTTTCCTGACAATCTCCTCAAAGTTTCATATGGCACATTCCACGCTCTCGCTATCAGCCGTATTGACAACCGTTCAGTTGAAGGTTTTTCTTCTTGTTTTCTGTATTCTTCCACAGCACCAGCCATATTTCCTTTTTGCCATAAATTTAGTTTTGTGCCTGCATGACTTTGAGGCCTCGGCAGTTTTTTTGGACTTCGATGTTGTCCTCGAATTGTCGGTACCTGCTCGGACAATTTTTGTTTTCCTTGAGATTTTTGGCTTCTTCAGGCAGTGATCGATTGATAACGTACCATACTGTAAAAATATCATAAAAAATTCCAATAAATTAACAATTCATGTGGGTCAAAAAGCAAAAAAATTTATAATATTTTTTACATTTATTTATTATTGCAATTTTTGGAAAAGTGAGGCAATGGCTCGGTTTACCTGAATGCCCTTGGCTCGGTTTATCTAACAGTTATGCAAAACCGAGCCAGGTTGAAAATTCAATTAAAAAACTTTATCATCGCTCAAATACATATCAACACTGTATTTTTTGAAATAGTTTCTCATATTACTAATATTACAATCATATTTACTATAAATAGTGTCAAATATAAAATACTCACTTTTCTTAATTGAAGCTAAACAAAATATAAGGTCTTAAAGTGAAGAAACGTTTTGTTACTACTCGAATGATTATAATTATACCACCGCGAAAATAATTGTTTAGCAACTGTTTTTAAAATATTCATTAGACTTTAAAATGAATAACTAATATTAAATAAATTGTTATAAATCGAAAGCATAATTTGATTTCGTAAAATTGCAATTCGATGGCTCGCTTTATCCGAAATGACCCTATACAATTAAACTTTTTACTAGGGATTTTGGGCCACAGTCTTTATTTTACCTCCAAAAATCACTAATTTACAAGTCAATAATTTTGAACAAAATTGGACAAATGAGGCATTTCTTGAGATAATCGAGTCTTGAGGGTGCTTTTTTTGGATTCCTCAAGTTAAAATCTATTAGAGTACCAAATTTTAGGAAACTTCCCCAAACCATTATGAAGATACTGTATGTCAAAGTTGCTTTGTAGTCGCTTCAGAAAATCACTAATCACTATTTTTAGTGACGATATCTCTGGAACCCATTGGTATTTTTAACTAAAATTTTCGCAGTTATTATTTTTTTGATATGGACTGCAAGTGGTGTAAAAATAAACAAATTCTGAGATGTAAGGGTGTCAAAAATTATTTTTTTTGGATGATTTCATATATTTTTACCCTATACTGACTGACAAAAGTCGCAAATAAATTGTATATCAAGTTTTTATTTGTATTATATTCTTATGTGCTTTTTTCCTTATCTTATATCAATTTTTGTAGTAGAAAATAACAAACACCCTAAAATTTATTTTCAGTTGATTTTATTTAGATTTTCTATTTTGTAAGGTATTGGTTTCCTTTCTTCAAGAATTGCTGTTTTATTCTCTGTTAATTCTGATTTTTTTTATTGCAAATTCTTAAAATGCTTCCTATATAAAATAATAAGGTACAAAACTTGACATTATATTCACCACAACAGAATTTTCTTCTAAATCAGAAATAAATAATTTTGTTAATTTCCAAAAGATGATAATAATCAATAAAGAAACAGAACAGAGTATGCAAGAATGGCTTGTATGGAGCAAGCATAAGGCTTCTTTATATTGTTTTTCTTGCCGGTTATTTTGGAACAGTGTCTGTTCCAAGCTAAGTACTGCTTCCAAATCTGCATTAACTACAGCTGAAGCCTGGCTTGCGAGTTCCAATTGGCCAAAGTTATATAACAGGGTTTCAGATCATAAAAAGATTAATGGGCATAGAGAATGCTATCTAGCATAGCGTGAATTAGAACAATGTCTTTCATTGCAAGACGGTATAGATAATTTTATTGAATCATCAATTAATGTGGAATTGGAAAAATGGTACTAAATTTTGAGAAGAATTATTGATGTTATCCTTTTCTTTGGAGAACGTAGCCTTGTATTTCAGGGATCTTCGCAATGCATCGGTGATTCAAATAATAGAAACTTTTAAGGTCTTTTTTTTTTTTAAATTTATCTCCCCAAGGTTGATAAGGCCACTGCAGATGAGGAGCCTACTTGTGGTTATAACCCTCTCTTAACTCTATAACTCTGAAACACGAACCTTGAAGAACAAGGCCACTACGCGGAGAAACAAGTTGAGTGCAGTACTACCAGGGACATGGTGGGAATTGAACTTGGAACCTCTTGCTTATGAAGCGAGCGCTCTACCACTACACCACTACTGCATTTATATATGCATAACAAGCGCAGGGGAGGGGGAAGAGGCACAAAAAGATAACTGCACCATTACAATTTTTATTCCCTCCATGGCTATACCGGAAAGGTTTGATACAATATAAAAATAAACAAAAGTTGTTATATACAAATGTAAAAAATCTACTTATATCTTATGTTCAAACATCATGAGTATAAACGCCAATAGATAAAATAAGTTTGCGGGTGGTAGATAAAACGATTGTGTATCATATAGAAATTTTTTTTCAAAAAAAAAGAATAGTAAAAAAAGTTAAATTTCTATATTATTATTTTATAATATTATTTATTTTATATTATTTTGTAATAAAGTTATACATAAAATTTATCTATGCAATAAAGAACCACAAGTTCCTATAAATTTATAAAAGAAAATGCTAGTATTTTAAGCATGATTGGTTTAACTATCCGTTAAAAATTCATATAACATGCTTTTAAATTTTTAGTTGAGGTTTTCTAATTAAAATTAAAAAAAAAAGCAGTAAGTTGTGGTTTGCACAACGGTTACCAAAGCTTTTAAAATTTGTTAAAGTTAATTTTATTATGAAACTATTTTATTTTCACAATTTTAACCCAATTTAGCAGCCAGAGCAGGTTTAACAGCATTTAAAATGTATTTTTGGACTACTTTTAAATGAAAAGTTGCCTCATTAAAAGAACCAACCTAAATATGACAACAATATTTCATACAAGGACAAATAAGAGATTTAAAGTGGTAGAGAGTGGAATCCAGAGTAAGAAAATAGTGAATTTAATAAAGACACAAACTAAGCAGATGCCTATTTTGCAAATGGTCTTCATGAGAGGTCAGTAGTGGAACTAGTAGTGGAAGATGTAAAATAGATAAAAGTGTGAGATTGAAGATTGTTTTTATTATAGAAATACGTTGCAATAATTTTTAGCAGTATATAACTGAATTTTGTTTTGGTTAAAATTCACCCACCACTGCAAGTTTGAAGTTGTTACAGTGACTAAAGATAGAATCTTCTCGTGGCACTACAAGAGTTGCTGAAAATGAATGAAAATTGTGTCAATCAAGGACAATGGACAATCAAGGTCAATGCTAAAAATGTGTCAACCAAGGACAACTTTAATTCTGCAGTTAAATGAAACAACAATTTTGAAAACTTTTCCAGAAGAAACATATAAAGCGAGATTATAGAGTAGACTAGCATGAGATTATGGAGTAGACTAGTATGACAGACCTTATCAAAAGCGTTTATATATCAAGAGCAATTTTTGCCTAAATCATAAGAATTTTCAATGCGTAATAATTTTATAAATAAAGACTTGAAATGAGATATAAAAGTGGTGCATAGGAAAATTTAGAAAAGTATCTTGTGTTTTAAAAATGTGTATAAGTATTGAACTTTTAATCATTACCTTAAAGCTAATTGGAAGCCATCCAACTTAAGAAATGACATATAGATAAAGTATATTTTTGAGACTAAAAAATCAATAAGAAATGACAAAGGATTCTTTTTTCTTTGAAAGAAAAACTTTACCATAAATCATTTAGAATACTCTGAAACATCATCAAATTTAAAAATAACTTTTATATACTTTTCTGCTTTAAAACTATACTTTACATTTTTTTCTTCTAGATTTCTTTTTTTGTTATTTTACTTTTTTCTACTAATTTTCAACTCTTTTTTTGTTATTTTACTTATGATAGTAGTATAAAAAACGGATTCTAGCTTTTTTTCAACTATATCCCTATCCATATTCTCATAATTTTTTTTCAACTATATCACTATCCATATTCTCATAATTTTTTTCAACTATATCCCTATCCATATTCTCATAATTTTTTTTCAGCTATATACCTATCCATATTCTAATATCATATTTCAATCATTTCAACTGAGCTAAAATAATATATATCAACCAATTTTTGGTTACAAACTCTCTTACAAACTATGAGCTACTTCTTATGGGTCTAATTCTTATGGATCCAAAGGATCTGAAAGACCTAAAAATTTATTTTAATAAAAATAATTTTATAAAAATTTTGTATTTTTAAATCAATTTTTCAAGTGAAATCTAAGCGTAAATGTAATCTACTTTGCATTAGATCTTCGAATTTAGCTACGCATAATAGAAAACATGTCCTATTAAAATAAAACTTCCAGATTTTCCCACTTGTTCATCACCAGAGGTTAATGTAACTACTAATCTCTTTCCAATATGAACACTAGGCATAGAATCAGTAAAATTTCTGTAAAATGAGATAGTAGTTGTAGGACCAATTATTGAACTTGATTGATACAATAGTCCAGATGATTCATTATTAAATGAATTAATATTAACACTGTTCCACAAAGAAAGGTAAAAGTCTTCTAAACCAGATGAGGCGTATATGCATACACTATTATTATCAAAGCCAGGATATCCTACTGTTCTTTTACTATCTCCATCATAGGGTGTCAATGTATTCATAACATAGTTAGTACTTACTGGAGAATCGTATGCCTCATACATGCGTACTCTAGATTCCCACCAATTTCCAGATAATCCGATAATATGCATTCTAATATACTTAAGATAAACACCTTGTTTAGCATTGTCTGTAGTGTCTAATAAGATATACTCTTTATCATAAGTTGTGGGATCAAATCTAAATTCTGTTGAGTATGATTTAATAGATGACAATGATTGAGGTATTGATGTAGTCAATGTTATATGAGGTTGTATCCAATATGTAAGTGGTTGACTAGTTTTATTGTATAATTGAATTACTAGACTAGTAGTAAATGGCATATCAAGTGTAATGTAACCTCCTAGTGCATTAGCTGTATATGCATTACAACCTTGAAAAGAGTTTGCATAAAATGGTCCACCAAGTGGTGCAATTAACATATCACAAGATAAAGGAATATTATTATCTCCAACACTAGCTGAATAGTATATTTGCATAGGAGATTATTCTACTAGAAGTAGAATAATCTCCTATGCAAAGTGCATGATTTGCAAATAAGAAAATTCTAAGAAATACATTACCTGGAACATTGGTATTAGAATCTGATCCGTATAATGCTAACCATAGTTTTCTGAGAATACCAGGACCAAAAGGTTGTGTAAAAACTATTGCTGCATCAGGAAATGTAGATGGTAGAATAGTCTTGGATTTTAATCCAAGGCACGTTAAACTTGAATTTGGTACTATTCCTAATTCATTAAGCTTAATTCAATTAAGCCTAATTCATTATGCTAATGTGTGTATTCCATCTTCTAAAATAACTCTTTTATCGTCTTCTGCACTTAATGCTATTTTATTGATCTCTTCTGTGTAAATTTCATGTGAAACTGATCTTATTACATTCATTTTCCTAATATGATCTCTCGTATTTAATAAACAATCTTTGTAATCTTCATGTGTTATATACTTTTTAACAACATTTTTCTTTACTCCTTAACATTTTTTGTTATCTTTTCCGTGTACTTTGTAAGAATACAACTTTGATCTGAGTCCTACAAATTCTTTTCATCAAATATTGTTCTACTTTCAAAGTTTGGTTTTGATGCTAGTTTAATAGCTTCATTTCTGTCTGTTACTAATCTAATATTAACTCTGTTTTCGACATTCTCCATTGTTTTTCCAAATACTGAATTGTTCATGAGTTTAAAAAAGTCTTTTTCAAACTCATGAACAATTCATGCATTTTGTGCATGTCAGTAATCATCGTCACTTATATCTTCATCGTTTAGTTTTGAAAAGAATAATTCTTTTGGTGGTAATTGTGTTTCATTAAATCTATTAATAGAATCAACCCAATCATATGGGTATACACCTTTTCTGAGTCACAAATCTAATTTTTTGCCTGAATATAATTTTCCAATATTTTTACACTGGTCTCTTGCTAAATTCTTTGATAAAGCATCTAAACTAGAAGGCATAAATCTATAACTATCTAAGAAACGAAGTTCACATTTAACTTCAAATTTCTTACCTTCTTTAATATACTCGTCCACTTTAATTTCTCTAGAAAAGCTAATATACTTTTCTTCATTGCTTGGTATGCAACTCAATTTCCCTCTAGATAAATTCTTTATAAATAAGTGAGAATCATAACCAGATAAATTGTGAAATAGCACTGGAAAGAATTTTGGAATTTTATAATTTAAATTACAATTTTGATGAGCAGCCCCTCTATATTTTCTTGTAATATGACAATTGTCTCGTACTTTATCTTTTACAAGTTTTTCTCCACAAATGTGACATGATATTGCTGTATTATAATCATGCTTGTTTTCATTAGTAAATATCATCTTTTTTGGAAATTTAATACTATCACAAATTTTCCTAATATCTTCTTGTAAACTATCAACAAAAATTTGTGCAACATCATCTGTTTCACTACTTGCAGTAAATGTGACTGGACTGCTTTGATAAAAACTTTTGTCAAAACATTTAATATAATAACAGAATGAACTTAGAATATATTTCTGATATTGTTTAGTATAAGATTCATTCGGATTGGGTTCACAAATGTCAATTTGTTTGATAAAACTTTTAAAGTCTGCATATACTACAAACAAAACTCTCATTGATTTATTGTGATTAGTAAATTGCATTGTTGAATTTGGTGGTGGAAGTTCGATACGTACTGAATCATGTGTTTCACAATACGATTTATGATTAAATAATGATTCTTCAGAATTAAACCCTAATAAACAATCTCTACAATAGTAATTTTTACAATGATTATTAGATGTTTGTGATGAAAGTAATCTGCTTAAATTTTTTATCAAACAGTAATGATTGGTTTCTCCATTTAAGATTAATAGTAAATCTATTAAATGTTTGCAATCATTATTCTTTGATACATGCAATATATGAACTTCTGAGTTTTCATAACCATATATATTGACACTGATATCTGTATTGTTCTTTTCAAATTGTGTAATTTGATTTAATGATGCTGGAAATTCTATTTTATCCCAGTTTATTTTTTCAGCTTGATTTTTAAGCTCTTTATCTACTCTTTGATGATTTTCTGCTTTGATGTTTCATAAAACTCGTCTAAATCTGTTGTTTCTAATACAACTTGATTATTCGTTCTAAATGGAACATATGTGATTATAGTTTCTCCTGTTTTAATATCAGTACGCTCCATTTCACAATAGAGAACTATATAAACCTTTGATTTTCTATTTTTGGTTAGTATTTTAATTGCACTTTTTTTAGCAGCATTCATGAAAGATATAGCATCGTATCCTTTTATTCCTTTAACTGAAAACTGATTTGTTACATTTTTAACAGCTGATAATTTAAATTCTATCGGATTTCTAATTCCATATTTTTGATACAAATTTGAAACTGTAGATTTTAATTCATCAATCTTTTCATTAGCTGTTTTTTTAATTTTATCAGGAACATATGATAAAATCCAATCTGCAATAGAACTAATATTTTTATTTATTTCTTTTCTAATTTGTGTAATAGGCTGAAAATGGGATGGAGCTAAAATTGTTGATGATATATCTGGAACAGGCTCATCAAGTTGATACTCTGTACCCATCTGTGTGTGTGATAACTCTGTAATGAGATCGCTTTTTCGCATATTATAATAATATTTAATTCCTTGCTCTTTAGCAATTTGTTTTAATTCTTTCACCATTTTATTTTCCATTTTTATATAGTAAGATATTTTTTTTAATTTTCATTTTCTTTATATAATTTTTCAAAATATTTTTTCTTGTCATAAAAAATTTAAAGTTTCATATGAAATTTAAATGCATCCCTATTTCTATATGACAAGTTTTATTTTTTTAATTTTTCAGAATTTGATATTTCAATCGCATTAAAAGATAAATTTTTAATTGAATTTCAATTAAAAGTTCCACATTTTTTTCCCTTTTATCTCAGTCTCATTTTCTGGTTCTTTAAGGAATAATTTAAGAGCTTCTTCTTTTCCATATATTATAATTAATAATTCTAGATAATAAGGAGTAATAAAAAAATCTTTCAATTCAAGCAGATATTTATTCGCTTCTTTTATTTTTTCATAATCATATGTGAAGATATTTGGATTATTTGATAGCCAATTCCAATCTACTTTATTAATATTATTTATTAATATTTCAATCGCATTTGGATTTGCAGATAAATAACCCCAATGTACTTTATCTAAACTAGCTTTTAATAGTTCAATGGCATTTGGATTTGAAGATAAAAATTTCAAATCTACTTTATCAATATTATCTTTTAATATTTCAATAGCATTTGGATTTCTTGATAACCAACTCTTGATAACCTACTTTATCTAAATTATCTTTTATTATTTCAATTGCATTTGGATTCCTTGATAAATTACCCCAATCTACTTTATCTAAATTATTTTTTATTAATTCAATGGCATTTGGATTTTCAGATAATGCCCACCAATCTATTTTATCTAAATTATTTTTTATTAATTCAATGGCATTTGGATTTTCAGATATTGCCCACCAATTTACTTTATCTAAATTATTATTTAATATTTCAATGGCATTTGGATTTTTTGATAATTTTCACCAATCTATTTTATCTAAATTATTTTTTAACAATTCAATCGCATTTGGATTTTCAGATAAGATTGTCCAATTAACTTTATCTAAATGATTTTTTAACAATTCAATCGCATTTTTATTTTCAAATAAATTATCAGATCCCATTTTTATATATAAAGATTTTTTTTAAATTTTTTTTAATTTTTTTTTAATTTTTCAGAATTTAATATTTCAATTTTATAACCATTATCAATCTTACCATCACGCATTTCAAGATATCTATATCCATGACCAGTTTCACACATTGCGCTATATAAGGATTTATACACTGTTTCTTCTCCTGTTTCTATGTTTGTTGATTTAATAGTGACTGGTTTTTTCTTAATTGTTCTTAATCTTTCATATTTTAGATCTATTTCTTTTTTCTCTTCTTTTACTGGATGTATTCTAGGTCTTCCAACTGATCTTTTCTCAGTTACTTCTTTCACTTCAGCCTTAATAGATTCTTTATCTAATAACCCATTTTCCATAGCAATCATTAGCAATGTAGCGATATTGTCCGATGTTTTTGAAATGTTATTTTCTTCTAATAAATTTTTTAAACTTTTCTTTGTATAATGCATTTTTATTATATAAAGAAAAAAAATTTAACTAATTTTCAAAAAATTTAAATAATATTCAATTTATTACCATCTGATTGAAGTTCTATCATTCTATTAGATAATATAAGAGCATATGCCTGAGTATTTGCTGGTACATTTTGGTTAAATGTTGCTTTAATTTGTACTTGTATTGTTAATGATTTTATTCTTTCTGGTTGTTTGCTAATATCAAAAATAAAAAGTGGGTATAAATCTCTATAGTCAGAAGGACTTATACTGCTGTTTGCAATCAATTCATTCATTCCATAAAAATTTTCTTTAAACATAGATGCTTCTCTATAAATTCTTGAAATTTGCTAATTTGGAAATGACAAATTATAATCAGCTGTAGGATATCTGTTATCATTAAGCATAATGTACATATTTTTCAAGTCACAATGATCAAATATTAAAGCATTGACAGTTTGGTCACTGTTAGCTCAATTTGTTTGAAATCCGCCGATAATGTATCTTGGATTTTCAGGAGATGTCTTTACAGTCAATTGCCAATTAAATGAAGTAGATTGTTTAACAGTTGTAGTATCACACTGACGCATTCTAAAACTTACTGGAATTGTCACTTTTCTTTCAATTTCCTCATAAAGTTTTATCTTTTCTACATCTGCTGGGATCAAATTTGGCATAAACAATGATATTTTATTAAGACTAACTTTTCCTGCAGCTGCAGCAGCAAGCCTAAAAATTGCATTATCATTACTTTGTCTTGCAAGAGTTATTGTATGTTTGACCCCATAAATAACTTTGTCGTAATCATCACAGAATCCAAAAATGTGTCTTAAAGGTACGCAAAATGAAAATGTTCCTTTTGTAGTTGGTTTCTGAATTAAGTATGCTTGTCTTGTTGCAAACCCTGTGTTATCAGCAAGTACTGTTGTTGATGTAGCATCTTTATACCACAATTGATTTAATCCTTGCGCTAATTGAAAGTCATTTGCATAATTAAGCATTCCTAACATTGTAGTTGCTTGACCTAGATAATAAACAGCTTCTATCTCTTTGTTTGATAATTGGTATGTTATTCGGCTAAATAAATGCATAATCGTCATTTTATTTTTTTATATACAATATAAAAAATTTTTTTTTTGATTGACAATTCTTAAAAACGATATAAAAAAATTTACGAAAGCTAAATTTAAGTCGAAGGCCACATCCTTTTTTAACTAGACCTTCTATTCTTATAGCATTTTTATTTGATACTTTGCATGGGCCTTTTTTTACTGATCTTATTGCAGACCCCATTATCAATTTATTTATATTTGTTGTTGCCTCATCTGCATTATTTTTTCCATGCAAAGTAGGTCTTTCAGACCCATGCGAAGTAGATGCTTCAAAACTTGAAATTAATTCATCAATTCTATTATTAACAGGTTGCGAAGCTATTTTTGAAGACGCTTTATCAATTAATTGTTTTCCTTTTTCAACTGTAGCATTTCTAGCAGCTTCTATCTCTGATTTTGAAAGTTCTTTTCCTGCTGATTTAGCAGCAGTTATTGCAGTTTTTCCTAAATCAGTAGCAGCCATCTTCTTCAACATAGCTGATGAAACTCTTGTTACATTTGACGTTTTTATTCGTTTAAATAAATCTCTTATGCTTTCGAATATACCAAATCCTCCAACAACATGTTATTTTATATATCTCTTATTATTAACAATTAGCATTTTTTTATGTACTATATATTTTTTTTATATGCACTGAGATATAATTATAAAATCTTTTGAATTGCTTTTTACTGTGAACTATCCATTTCACCTCGCCGTAATAATTCATCACAAACTGCAACACCTTCATTTCTCGCTCCGGTGTTACCTGCTTTCCATGTAGCTATACACAAATAAAGCCTATCAACTAATGCATTATAGTTGCAAGTAAGAATTATAGTTTGTATTCTTCCTCCAATTCCATTTCCTCTTGATTCACACTTCCTATTTTCTTTTATGTCTTTCCAAATAGGAGCTATTATTTCTCTGTATTTTTCACTACGAGACGACTTTGGTTTGTATGAGTTTTCAGAAGTAATTGCATCTGTTTGTATTAATATATCTCGATATTTTTTAAGATCATCTTCATTATATACTCCTTTATTAGGATTAAACTTTACTATCAATTCCCAAAGACCAGGAGTACCATAATATTTTTCATCATCAATATTTATATCATTATCGTTAATATGTATTGGTTTTTTTCCAATATAAAATATACCATCTTCATCACGTATCCCAAATGTAGTATCTGTAGATTTTTTACTATTAGCATACATTCTTAAATAATCTGTTGCAATTTTTTCCTAATCTCATGCCTTTAGATTCTTCAGAAGTTCTTTAAAAGTTCTTTAGTTTCAGTTATCATTATCTCTCTTTTTGCTTCAGGATAATAATTTGAAAAAGTGAGTGCTAATTTATCAGATTGATCTTGCAATTTATATATGTTTTCTTTTATACTATCTTGACTATCAATTAATGGCTTGTACAATTTTTCTAAGCATGAATGTAAATTAGTTTCACCCATCCTTTCATTTTTATCATTCTGCTTTATTCTTTTTATAGTATCTAAGTAATCTTTAACAATTTTGTCCCTTTTTTCAGGATCTTCAATTTTTAGAAATGACATTTTGCTTTTTTATAAATAAAGATAAAAAAACACAACGCTTTATGTTTTGACGTTTACATTTTACGTTTTGACGTTTACATTTTTACTAAATTTGCTTTGGAGTATATTAATTGCTTCATCTCTTCCTTGTTTAATTAATGATTCTTTAGTTTGTTCATTCATTAATTGTTTTGAATTTGTTCTAATTTGCTCAAGCATAGCTTTAATATAGATGTGCACTAATAATCTTATTTTCTTCATCAGGTCACTTGGAATTTTTGGATATAAATTATTAATATTTTTATCATTTTGTATATCTGAATAAATATTATTATATAGCTTTTTGCAGTTAAACTCCATTTTAATAAGTAAAAAATAATTTTTTAAAAAAATTATTTTTAAAAAAAATATTTACAATAAATTCACAAAACATAAACTATCCCCTTTTTTAATCAATATATCAGAATCAGAATTATTAACAACATTTATTATAATATCATCAACAGTTGTTGCAGAGTATTGTAAACTTAACATTTTTAATTTAATTCTTTTTTTAATGAAACTAACGCAACATATTCATCAGATACTACACCAAACTTTAAAAGAATATGTTTATGTAGAAGAGATTTTATTGTAATGTCGTGTTGTGCAAATATTTCATATTTATTCTCATTTATTAATACTGAAGGTTGCTTTAAATCTTTGAGTGTACTTTAGAATGAAGAGGTTTTTTTAGAAGTTCACGTAGTATATTTCCTAAAATATGTAATGGCATTTCTTTTTATAAAAATTAAAAAAAATTTTAATAAATCATAAAAGTATATTCAAAAATGGAATATTAGCAAATGGTGAATTTGGTTCTAATAATAAACCTGATCCTGTTGATGTATATCCATTTCCACTACGTAAGTACAATCCATCACGTGTAGAACCACCTTTACTCCATGGCCTCAAATATAAGCCATTTCCTGCAGCAGTCATTTTAATTCCTTTTCCATTCTTTTTCATGTACACAACACCCCTTCCAGAAATTTTATCAACCATAGCTGATCCAGCTGCTGAACCTACTCCTGTTAATAAACCTATTGTAAGAGCTGGAGCAATGTTTGATAATAAAAATCTTCCAGCTGTACCAAGGAAAGATAATAGTGCTCCTAGAAATCCACCCTCTATTTTAGAATTGTGAATGAGTTGCGCTTTACTTAAATTTATTATCACACCAGTACCTTTCTTATATGCTTTCGTAATTTTATTCAATTACCTTTTTTTTACAGCTAATTCATGATCGCCATTAAGAACTGAATGAGCTAATTTAATACTAGGTCTATAACCATCTTCATTAATTGCCTTTTTAATTTTTTCTTATTGTCCTTCCGAAATTTTTACTTTAATATTAGTATATTTACTCATTTTTATATGTAAGTAAAATAATTTTCGTAATTTTGTAAAAAATTATTTTACGACTTATCTACTTCTTTTATATGAAATCTAATAGTTACTTCTTCTCCTCGTAAATCCAAAAGATTTCCATCTTGATCAACCAATCTATTTTCCATTTTTGTTATTTTTTTTAGTATTAGTAGTGCATAAGTTACGTAATTCGGCTTTTCAATAATTTTATATCCAGGACCTACATCTGGGTATAATGAATATATAACATTACTAGATGCTCCATTTACATACGATGATTCTACTATATCACTTGTTACTAGTACACTATTAACACTTATTATGTTTACTATATTAGTTCCTATATTAGAGCCTGCTGAATATATTCAACTGTCAAAACCAAAAACAGTTCTAATTGAATTTGAAGTTGGAAAATCAACTTTATAACCAGTTGCAATAGTTAAAGATGCTCTTAATGTATTCCTATTTGCTACAATTGTAATATTTGAAACTGCTGAAGTTGCATCACCGTTTGCTATCATAATCGATTGGGTATAATTATTTATATCAGGAATTTCATAAGATTCAACTGGAATGTTTATATCTTTCCAAGTTGATCCATTATTTGCGCTATATCTAAAATTATTGTTTAAAGATTTAATATTAGGAAAACTGAAAGATGTATCTATACAAACTAGAGCCATTTCATATTCTCTGTCTTCTCTAAGTTGAAAAATAGGGTTATAAATAGTTCTTAATATACTGCTATTTCCGCTCACTAATAAATATGTCATTTTTATATATAAGATAATATTATTTTCAACATTTTGGTATATAAAAACAATTTAATCCCACTTCTATATTTTCCATAATCTTTCTTAGAAGATAGATCTATAATAACAAATCCATGAGGCTCTGACCATGCTTTTTTACAAAAAATTTTAAACTCATCTTTTTCCATATCACTTGAAACATGATCATTATAAATGTGATTTAAATTCTTTGAATCTTGAGGAAATAAGCAAATAAAATTTGTATTCTCTCATATGGTTTGCCAAAGTAACATAAAATAATTTTATGCAAGATAGAAACAATCTACATTACTATGTGTTCCTCTTATATAATACTTTTCACACTTATTTTGCTTTGTTAATTGTAAATCATCAAATATCATCAAATTATTCTTATGAATACCAAAATCTTGAGGATCTAGCACATCTTCTTCCGTTTCAAAAAACTTGCACTCCATATCTGTTTTCTCATTTAATTTTTTTGAAATGTCTTCAATTGTAAGCTCAGGTGTTGCATTTAATTTTTCTATTCGGTCTTGTAGATTAAATAGTTCAAGAATAATTCCTATTGGCAATTTTTTTTCAAAAGATTGCTTTAATATTTTGTATTCTGGTTGAAAAAGAGATTTTTCAAAAACTTGTAAATTATTATAGTCTAACCAACCAGGTCTCAAAAGTAAATTCAATAATAAAGTAGTTTTTCCACAACCTGACTTTCCAACAATAATTCCTCTTATACTCTTCGGAAACAACTTATTATTTCTCTTACTATCATTTTTTATATAATTAAGATTTTTTTTATAAAAATTTCTATATATATATAAATGTACTGCGTTAAATGTAGAAAAAAAACAAATACACTAAACTTGCAAAATGTTGTGAGTAAAAACAATAGAAATATGCAACGTGGAAATTGCGCTCTTTGTAGAAAATTAAAAACTCAATTTGTATCTTCCAAAACAGGAGGAGATTTAGTGAGTTCGTTTAATTCAGCAACACGTAAAATAAAACTACCATGGTCTAAGTTTCCAGGTGAAATGCATTTACCTGGAATGAACTTTGCAGGTCTTGGTACTAATTTAGATGAACGATTAACTTCTACTGACGCATATAAAGAATGGAGTAAACCTATAGATAGAGTTGATAATGCAGCTTACCATCACGATCTTGCTTATAAATACTTTGATGACACAGCAAAAAGAAATTTAGCTGATAAAATTATGATCAAAGAAATGGATTCTATAAAAAATCCAACAATACGTGAAAGAATTGAACGAGGTATTATAAAACCTAATATAGCATCTAAAGCAAAATTTGGGTTATGTGTTAAAACTACTCAAAAAAACTACAAACAATCAAAGAAAAAGAGGAGGATAAAGACATGAAATGGACTGACGAACTTGCAAATGAACTTCATAAACCAGTTGTAAAACATTTTAGAAAAAGAAAAGTGATTGTAAATAGAATCGATGAAATATGGGCTGCTAATTTAGTTGACATCTTTTTCTAAATTCAATCACGGTATAAAATACTTATTAATGGTGATAGATGTTTTTTCTAAGTATGGATGGATTGTTCCATTGAAGAGTAAAACTGGATTTGATGTTGCTAATGCTTTAAATAAAATCTTCCTAGAAAGAAAGTGTCAAAAAATATCGGTAGATAAAGGCTTAGAATTTTATAATAAGCATGTTAAAGCGCTAGGTGTTGAAATATACTCAACTGAAAATGAAGCAAAAAGTTGTGTAGTTGAACATTGGAATAGAACAATGAAAGATAAAATGCTTAAGTACTTTTCAGCTTATTCTACTAGTAAATATATTGGCGTTTTAAATGAAATGGTAAATAAATACAACAACACAAAGCATTCTTCGATTAAAATGATACTAGTTGAAGCTAGCGATAAAAATAATGAAAATATTGTTTGGTTCAATCTAAATGGAAATGTACGATCAGAGTCTGTAAAACCAAAGTTTTCAATTGGTGATAAAGTTAGGATAACTGAAAAGAAAGGAGCGTTTGAAAAAGGATACATGCTGAGATGGACTGAAGAAGTTTTTACAGTGTCACAAGTTCGGTTCACAGATCCACCAACTTATAAAATAACTGACAATAATGGTGAAGAAGTACAAGCTACTTTTTATGAACAAGAAATGCAAAAAACAGATCAAAATATATTTAGGATTGAAAAAGTTATTCATAAACTCAAAAACAAATCATTAGTAAAGTGGTATGGGTATCCTGATTCTTTCAACTCATGGGTTGGTAATAAAGAATTGATAAGTTTGATTTAATAGGACATGTTTTCTATTATGCGTAGCTAAGTTCGAAGAACTAATGCAAAGTAGATTACATTTACGCTTAGATTTCACTTGAAAAATTGATTTAAAAATACAAAATTTTTATAAAATTATTTTTATTAAAATAAATTTTTAGGTCTTTCAGATCCTTTGGATCCATAAGAATTAGACCCATAAGAAGTAGCTCATAGTTTGTAAGAGAGTTTGTAACCAAAAATTGGTTGATATATATTATTTTACCTCAGTTGAAATGATTGAAATATGATATTAGAATATGGATAGGTATATAGCTGAAAAAAAATTATGAGAATATGGATAGGGATATAGTTGAAAAAAATTATGAGAATATGGATAGTGATATAGTTGAAAAAAAATTATGAGAATATGGATAGGGATATAGTTGAAAAAAAATTATGAGAATATGGATAGGGATATAGTTGAAAAAAAATGAGCTAGAATCTGCTTTTTATACTACTTATGATAAGTTATATTTTTAGTCAGCTTTAAAACAGTTTTTGTAAATGATTAATACCACTTGAATAATAGTAATAAAAAACATAGAAAGATATATTTTAGGTTTAATGGTTGAGCGTATTTATATATATAATATCCCACAATAATATTTTTGATATGTTTTACAATAATATACTTGAAATGAAAAAAATTATACTATTAATACTATTTAAAGTGTTTTTCTAGTGACCGCAATTACCTCAAAGAAAATTTTTTTATGCGAAGCATTTTACTTTATTTATGTTGCATGTTATAATTGTATTTTAAGAAATTTGGAAGAAAGAATACTTGTGTGGATCCAATGGTAATCAATGCCCTAAAAACACAACTTGTAGGCGGTTCTGGCTAGGACCTAATGGTGGTGCTATAAGTTTTGATAATTTTATCATCAGTTGTATAACTGTATTTGTTTGTATTACATGTGAGGGATGGACTAACATAATGTACAAGGTATAATAGTCATAAAAAAGTATTTTTTTAGATTTTTGTTTACTTTTTTTCATTTTTGCAAGTTATATAACGCACATTATATAATTATCTTATTTTGCTATTTATTATTTTCTTTTTTTATTATTTGCTTTTTGATTATTAATTGAACATGTTCAATAACATATTACGTTTTTGTAAACAAAAACATGTTAACACAATCTTTTTACATTTTTTATTTAAAATTTGTTTGCAAAAATAAGTTTTAGTAATAAAGGAAAAAACTTTCTCTTGTAAATAATCTTTGAATTTCTGTTCTTTTCAATAATATTATTAAAAGTATAGTTTACTATGTATCATGATAAATTTATAAATATCACTTTATAAATTTAAGAAAATAAAATTTTCACTTTAAATAGTCACAAAAAAATTATAATACAACTAATACAATAACAATAGTAAAAAAAACATTTAAATATATACGATAATAAATATATTATTAATGAATAAAATTATAACATAGCTAATGTAAAACAATAAAAAAACAATACACGTCTATTTAATAGTATGTCATGGCTCTTTATGCGCAGAATCGCATAAAAACAAATAAATACACATATAAATTAAGATAGACCTTGAATGAAACAGTTGTCTATTTAAGATATTTTTTTTTTTTTTTCATAAAAAGACATTGATTGAGCTTTAAATAATTTTATTTCTACCATTTTAAATATAAAGTCTAAACTTTTTATATGCTAGTATTATATAATGTATGTGATTAAGGAAAATTTTATATATATACCAAGCCTTCCCGGGAAGCACCTGCGGTCGCAAACCTTGTTTGTCTATGTTTAAAGTATTTTTTTAGACAAACTAAGCACAGCAGTTCGCATCTTTTTAACTTATAAAGCGTTTTAATAATTAGCTGCAAAAAGCTAAACTTATCTACTAAGAAAGAATAAAATAATCCTAGAAAAGGAAACAAAATTGTAACGAAATATCAAGTTTAGTTAAATAAAAGTTAATGATTAAAAAAAGTCAATAAAAAAAATATTTTTTCTATGAAATTTTAGTTCAACTTTTGTATTCTTTTTTTAGAGTCATTGTTGAAAAAAATATAATCTTTTATAACAGTTAAACAACAATTGAAATTTTTGATATGCAATTTATTCACGATTTTTATAAGTCCATATATATTTAAGAATTTAATTTGCTATGTATTTTAGAACTATTAGAAGTTTTGTTAATTTTTTTTTCTTATGTTTATTTGTTTATTGCATTTATTTGTTTTTATGTCTTTTCGCTTTTTAAAAAGTTTTTGCTATAATTAACGTTTTTCTCAATACTTATATAATAGGAAAATACAAAAATAAATAAAAATTTATTTTTAAAAAATATTATTTGATTTATAAATTTTGTTAATGATGGAATAAGTTAAATAAAATAATAACATAGTTTCTTTAATAAATGTATTTACCACATTTGATGCATGCCTGAAATTGTATCTTTTATATTGCCCAATTTTCAATGTTAATATAAATTACTAGAAATTATGAGCATAATGATTGCGCTATTTAAAAAAATGTATTTAAAAACTAAAAAAAAAGTTTTAAATAGGCTCCTAAAAATTTTGTTAAGAAAGTTGAGTAAATTAAAAATGCACTAGTCTACAAAATTTTGCAGTATCCTTTCATCTTTTTACATTAAAAACTTGTTAAAATTTTTTTTTTTTACAAATAAATAGCAATTAATTTTATTGATTTCTTGTGCATTGAAAAAAACAGTAATGTTTAGCAACGTCATTTGAAAAACAAAATTAAAAATTGTCAGTGTTTCTAGCACAATTTATAAAGTTTTTCCTTTTTATTCTGACTGAAAAAAGTCGCAAAAAAATTTTTATTTTCGTTGTATTCTTATCTACTTTTTTCTTCAACTTGTATCAATTTAAGTAGTGGAAAATAACACGCCTAAAAAAAGTAGTAGAAAATAACACGCCTAAAAAAAGTAGTGGAAAATAACACCGCTAAAAAAAAAGAAAAAAAAAAGAGTGAAATATTTAGGTTAACGTTATTTAACTAATATTTAACTTTAGGTTATCAGGGCTTGATATAAAAATTTAGGTACAAAATAGTAAGTAAAATATCAGGCCTTGTTAAGAAGCGTTACACAGCTCGCATTTTGCCTGCAAAAAAGCAATTTGCCTACGCGTTTAGCAGTTTTGCCCTACACAAAAACTTTTATCTTTTAGAATATTCAAATTATCTTTTGATGTCGTTGATGTCGTTGACGTGACATTTATTCAGTAGAAATAAAGTTGTTAGTAAAAGCATTTAACCGCAACTGTAAACTAATAGATTTTTTGTTAAAGAAACAGTTTGTTTAATAATTTTTTTTGTTGTTGTTAAAAATTAGTTAAAAAAATTAAAGTGTTTTAAGTTTTATCTTAAGGAATTAAATATATGAATCCCTTTTTAAATATAAAAATTATTTTTTGTTATAATAGTTTAAAAAATGCACGATTTATTTTGATGTAAATATTTTATTAATAAGATATTTTGTTTATTGTTAATTCAATAATGTAAAGTTTTAATGACCTTCGTTTAATTTATGAAAATAAATTATGATCACAAATACCTTATCGGTAACTGATAAATATTAAAAAAAAAACTCTTTATTGTTTAAAAACATTATTAAAAAGAGTTCACAAAATAAATAAGAAAAAATTTATTAACAGTTAATAAAATAATCAAAAACCAACTGTAAAATTATAAGAAAATAAACAAATATTATTTTACGTTTTATAAAAAAAATATTTTTTTCAAAATAAAATTTAGTTTATATTTGAAAAAATAATAAAAATGTTTTTTTAAATAGGAACTTAGATTTTATTTATAACTTTTGTTATAGTGAGAAAAAAAAAACTGTTTGTATGATTTTTAACACGTTAATAAAATAACTTTAATTACAATGCGGTACTTGAAAAGATACTAGTGACACAATATAACTTCTAACAATACAAAATATATTTGCTGAGTTGAGTTTCTTAGAAATGCGTTACGCGTTTTCGTTACGCAGCGAAATCTCGTACCAAGGCCTGGTATATTAATTTTTTGACAACAATTTTCTTTTATTATTATTAAATTTTTTTTAGCTTATTTTATTTAGATTTTTTATTTCACAAAGTCCTCGGTTCTTTTCTTCAGATATTGCTCTAGCTTCTTATTGCTTTGATTTGCGACAAATTTTTAAAATGCTTACTATATAAAAGCATGGTCAAGTTGTCTAAAAAAATTACTTTAAGCGTGGGCGTACAAGGCATGCGACCGCATGCGCTTCCCGGGAAGACTTGATATACAGCCCTCGGAAT
Source organism: Hydra vulgaris (assembly GCF_038396675.1). Taxonomy (NCBI): domain Eukaryota; kingdom Metazoa; phylum Cnidaria; class Hydrozoa; order Anthoathecata; family Hydridae; genus Hydra; species Hydra vulgaris. Next base: position 15,548,943 of record NC_088926.1, on the reverse strand, counting down.
TAGGACCAACATTCAGCAATGTTGACCTAACTGCCTTCCTAAAAGTGTTTAAGGTTGGCAAAAAATTGCTGACCTTGCTTCTATGTTTTATGGTAAGACATTTGTATCAAATTTTTTTTGCTGGCCTGATGCCGATCTCTAAAAGATAAGGTTGGCAAATTATTACCGACCTCATTTTTCCTAATTCCGAGGGTTGTATATAATATATATATATATATATATATATATATATATATATATATATATATATATATATATATATATATATATATATATATATATATATATATGTATATATATATATATATATATATATATTATATATATATATTATATATATGTATATATGTATATATATATATATATATATATATATATATATATATATATATATATATATGCCATTGTGCATATTTACACTCTATGCTCCTATATATATATATATATATGTATATGTATATATATATATATATATATATATATATATATATATTATATATATATATTATATATATATATATATATGTATATATATATATATATATATATATATATATATATTTGTGTATTTACACTCTATGCTCCTATTTATATATATATATGTATATGTATATATATATATATATAAATATATATATATATATATATTTTATATATGTATGTTTATATATATATAATATAATTGCCATTGTGCATATTTACACTCTATGCTCTTTAAGAGCTTTTACACTCCACTTATGAATTCACATTTAAATTTATTTATTTCATATTTACATATATTCTATAAAAAAAAATCTCAAGTAAACAACTATTTCCTTCAAGGTTATTATCTTAATTTATACATGTATTTACTTTTTTTCATGCAATTCTGCACATAAAAAATCATGATGTACTATTAAATAAACTTGCATGAAACTATCTATGAAACGTGTTTAAAAATATTAACACAAAAATTTTTTTTATAGACTTTTGAAGTAGCTGATAATTTGGGAAATTATTTTTGGATATATTATTACACATTAGAAATTATTGGAGCTTTTATTATAATGAACTTAGTACGTGGAGTGTTAAGTGGGTAAGTTATTGTATATATTGTATATTAATGTTAAATATCAATGTTACACAGCAGTTATTAATAATAACTATAAAATAACCAGTTATAAGGGTTTTTAAAAGGTATTTATTATGAAAATATAGAAGTTTTAATTTTTTATTCTAAAATAAATAGGCTTTATGTATTTTTCATGTTCTGCTCTAGTAATATCAATCATTATACTTTTATTTTTAGTTTATACACTATAATGTATACATATTGCGCTACAATGCATACATATAGCACTACAATGTATATATACAGCACTACTATGTATACATATAGCACTACAATGTATACATATTGCACTACAATGTATACATCTAGCACTACAATGGCTTTTTTTAAATATAAATTTCTTTTTTTAATTGATATATTTTATTTATGATGTATGATTGAGATGTATTTTTATTAAAAATACATCTCAATCATACATCTAGCAGACATTTAAAAACCAACCAGACCAAATATTGATACATATTTATGAATAATCAATACCATAAAGGTATATTTATAGTTACATAATTTTTAAAAGTTTTAAATTAGCAATCTTATGTATTGTGGAAAATTTTTTGTTATGGATAAAGTTTTTGTAAAACAAATTCTTACCAACAGATGTGTTGCATTATATATGTTTAATATTTCTAATTTATTTTTTAGTGGTTTTAGTAAACAAAGATCTCGAATTTCAATTCGCAATTTTTTAATATCAAAAAGAGAATCAAAAATTAAACAAATATCTGTTAAATATGTTAATTGGATTGATGAAGCTGAAAAAGTTTTAGCTAAAGAAGCTGAAAAGAAATGTTAATATATTAAGTTTTTTTTTTTTTTTTGATAATTTAATTTTGATTTGATAATTTTTTGTATATTAACATTACTTTTGTTTAATTTAGTAGAAAAAAAAAGAAGGGATATAAGGTATGGTTACTATGATTACTTTTTTTTTTTTTTAAATTCTTTACTAAAATGATAAAATGCATAACAGATTATTATGTTTATGAAAGATGTTTAACTTTCAAATGAGTAGTTTCTTCTCTTCTTAAGAGCAGTCTATAATTCAGTTTCCTATTTTGTGAATAAGTCAAATCTAAAAATTTACTTGCAAAACTTATCAAAACTATTTAATATGCAACTGACTGTTTTTACAAATTCTTTTAGCAAAAGTTAAGAATAGTCATTAACAAAAATTCATAAAAGATTATTAATTATCTTACATTCATTACTCAGCTAAATAGTTAGCCTAATAGTTCAATAAAATATTTAAAAAAGTTAGGGGTAAGCAGAAAATTTCTGCTAAGCAGCCTCATATCTCTTCTACATCTAATAAAGTCTTATTGACTACACTCATGGGTTTTTACTTGTTTTTCCTTTGTAGTGGCTGTGTAACTCTTTCTGTTACCTCCTTATAAGGGTGGAGTTTAAAATTTTTTTTTTAGTTTTATGGTTCTATTGCTGACTGATAGTAATTCTTGAACCCTATGTTCAAATTTGTTTTAGGAACTTTAACAATAAAAATACTCTTTACTTTAATTTGTGTTTAAGCTTTTCGTTTTAAAATACATCTTTTTATTCTGAACATCTGTTTATTTTTCCTTGTTTTTATTACTTATCTTTCTTTATAGAATAAGTTTTTTCAATAGAAATGTTTCATATTTCTGTTTGGGCTTTCATTGTTCAGTCTAGTGCATCTAAAGTTTTCCTAAAGCTTCTGGAGAAAACATCTTTAGTTTCATCCAATTCCATCAACAGCTGTAAAACAAAAACTGTAAACATTTACAGCACGTGTTTTGTGTTTAAAAGTTTAAGGTTGAGAAAGATTTAAAAATTAAACAAAGCAACTAAAATACAAATAAATAAAAAATGGGAAGTTTCCTCTACTGTAGTGGCCTTAACTGGAGACATAAAGAAATAAGTTTATTTAAAAAAAAAAAATAATAATGTATTCCTGTTATAGCTTTTGTGTGTATTGTCTTGACCACACTAGGAGACCTTTAATACAACTTTTGGTTGATTCACAAGAATGATCACGTAATTTATTGCTTTAGGCGTCATCCACTATGATTAAATGATTAAATCAAGCTCTCTAATTATCAAAAGCATAAATAAAACCTGAAAATATTATTCAAACCATTATCACCAGCAAATTTGAATAAAAAAATAATCTATCCTTTGACAAACTTGAATTCAGTAATTCATCTTAGGATCTTAGTGATGATGCATATTGTTTTTGGATTTATATTCAATAATCACATATTTTGCATGGTCTTAATAGACAAATAGGTGACTTGATACTTATGTATTAAGTCACCTAATTATCCTAAAATTAAATTTGAATCCTCTAACTATTATAGTATGCAAATTTGCTTCTTCATATGTGAACTTTTTTTCTTCACATCTTCTCTTAACATCTCTTAGCATCTTTTCACTCAATAGCAATTCTTTTTGCTTTTTTATATTACTTTTGTTTGTTCATGTTACCTTCTTTCAACTTTTTCATGTTCTTTTTCACTCTTTTCAATAGTGCTTTTGATCATCTTGACTAAGCCTTTTTTCATTATCCTTCAACCAATAATTTTTGGTGACTTAACAATGTACAATATTCATCTTACTGTATATTAAATAGAGTATAGGGCCAAGGGTAGAACCTTGAGGAACCCCTGATGTTACAAGAAATAAAGAAGAGTGCAGTCCATCAATAATCTTGAAGATGTTACCTGATACACCATAAGAAAAAAGCTTATGAAGAAGACCAGCATGCCAAACTTTATTAGAAGGTTTAAAAATGACAAGAGCAATAGCCTTAACCTCTCTGCGTCTATCTAATGCACAATAAAACCTATCGGTTCTTACTGTTAACAAATCAGCTGTAGAACAAAAAGATCAAAATCCATATTGATGATCATAAAGTAAGTTATTAGATTCAAGATGAGAGATTAAGTACTTGTTAATGAAAGATTCAAAAACCTTGCTTATGATAGGAAGAAGACTAATGGGATGGTAGTTAGACGAATCAGATCGCTCTCTAGAGTTTTAAAAAATAGGAATAACAGATGCCGCTTTCCAACATGCTTTAAAACAAGACTCTGGTAAGTACTTGTTTTAAAGCATGTTGTGTTAAAATAGTTTTGTAAGTATGGATGACAGCTCCGGAGAACACTTCTGCAAGACTACAACAGATATGTTGACTGGACCACTAGCTTTAGAAGAGTCTGAGCTGGAAATCACTTTTGATACAGAAGCTGGAGTAATACGAATGTCAAGCTATGCATCAACTTGTTTGACGGCTATATCAGATAGAATGCAATTAGTGGAATCAAGAGATGATATTGATGAAAAGTTGTTAGCAAATAGTTTAGCTCTGAAATTAGGTGAGGTAACAAAATTTGAATCATGCAAGAGAGGAAGAATAACAGATTTGCCTTTATTATAGGCATTGTTAAAAGTTTGCTAGAAGTCTCTGGAGCCTAATTTTTGAGATGAAATACAAGATTTTGTGACCTGAGAATAATAGACTTTAATGTTAGACAAAACCTTTTTACAATGGTTTCTAGCAATAGTAAACAGATGTCTATTTTCTCGAAACAACTCAAATATAAAAGGTAAATTATTTGGATTGTATGGAAAGCAAGTTGGAAAGTTGACTTCTAGTGTTAGAGATTGAGAAAGACAAAAGTTGTTGGCTTTAACACCTGTAGAATTACTGACATTAGAACCAAACTATTCAGCGTGATGAGCAGTAAAGTCACCAACAACAATGATGTTGGCTGAAAGTGCTTGGTCAATTTGATCAGAAATAAAATCAATAAGAGTGCAGTTTGAGATGAAGGGGAGCAATATAGAATAAAGAGATAGAGTGGAGTGGTGCTAAATGAAAGCACATAAAAAAATAGTCTGTGGATTCAAACCTAGTTTACCGACAAATGGGTGAATTCTTACAAATGTAAATGCCTAGGCCAAGCATGTGATTATTGGAGTCTTTATGAATCAAAGGAAGATAACCGTCAACACTAAAATCACAAGATGAGACAGCTGAACTCAAATTAGTCTCACAAATAGCAAGTAAATCTGGTAAACTTTGCAAGAGAAAAGACTCAACAGAAGGAAAGTTACTTCAAAGACCTCTAAAATTAGTGAATGATGGATATCGAGAACTTGATGATGACGATGGTTTTTTGAGTTTTATAGTTTTTGGTACTTTATTCAAAGCACAGATAGTACTCAGTACACTATTTAATAGTCTAAGTAAATGCCTTATTGCTATTAATAAACCCTAAGACATAACAATGGGCTCCAAATGTGTCCCTGACAATACAAACCAAAAGTACAAACAGAGACACCACCCAAGCGCAACATGGAACTGTTAATACTCTGATATTTTACAGCTGTTGATGGAATCAGCCTCTCTGAAAGCTACCACAGAGTTTGTGAAACCCGACTACGAGCCAGCCTCAGAACCATTAAACTGAGTTTTAGAGCTGTACTCTTATTAGAAGATAATAGTATGAGTTGCCTAATCACAAAAAAAGAGCACAAGCAAAACCCATGCATTGAGTCAAGAGGATCCAGTATTTGACATCCTAAACTGGAAACAATGTATTATAAATACATCTGCGCCAGCTTAACTGATGAAGAAAGAGTGCGAGGCTGGTCAACAGATAGAATCTGTTTACCCTATAAGTCTTTCCCTGGGAGGCCTTCTACAAGACAATAGCCAGTAAGGCATTTAACATATGCCCAAGATAAGTATTTTTATCGAGACATTATCTCTAGTCTTTACTCTACCAAGAGCCCCCAAGGCAGTGTTTTATGTCAGAGTTGGCTTTTCCTAACTTTTGCCTAAAAAAGCGTACCCTACAAGGCAGCAGGACATGAAACAGGGTATACCGAACTACATGTTACCAGTAGCAGGATAATCTGACATGATAAAAATATTATTTATACTTCACTTTTACAAAGAAATTGATATAGCCTAGATAATGAATCTAATCTGTTTGCTATGGAAATGGATCAAAGAATGATGTATGCAATATCTTGATTTTGAAATTCAAAATAAAAAAATATCCTAGTTTAAAAACAAGAGGCAGCTTCTGCTCCTTATTCCTAACTGGATGCAACTGTTTTTATTCATTATTTATGCAATAGATTTCTGATTGTTAAAAACATATAAAAAAAAAATAAAAATTTAAGAAACTTGTAAAAATACACTTTTTTTTTAATATTAAAAAGCCTGTATAATAAAAATTTATAAAAACAATTTTTAGGTTATAGAGCACCTAAAAATTATTTTTATAATTTTTTTTTTAAATCCAGTTTTATTATTTAGAATAAATTTAGAGCTATTACATTGCATTTTTTTTTTAATTGTTGTTTTGCTCCTGTAGATTTGCAATACATGTCTACAGTTTGTCTACACATGTGTTCAAATTGCTTACTCAGTAAACTTAAAGCTTTTTCTGTATTAGAATATTAAAAACTTTTGGCAGCCCATGTCCTACTTGTTCTCAAATCTTCTATTAGATCTATATAGACTATTACATAAAGATAAAACAGCCTGACGATCTAAAGTGTTACATTCAGTTAACAAAAGTTTAACAACTTTAATACTATTTGTAACATAATATGCAAAAGAGGCACTACGTTTCCTAAAGTTATTGAAAGTTAATAAAAGTTAATGAAACTTATCTAGAGCTCTTATGTTTCTACCATGTCTATCTGTACACAGTTTTTCATTATGAGCCCATTCCAGAGATTGTATTGTTCTTCTTAGTATATAACAATTAACAGGTATGTAAGGTATAGATAAATGTTTTTTTAGAGATTTAAACACAACTAGGTCTTTAGAATCTGGAAAGCTAGCCGCTCTAAACTCTAATGTCCCAGAACATCATTGCTGAGATAAAAATCTTTACCTAAGAACAACTTAATTTTTTCTCCATTTTATATAAACTCTGACAACTGAATTCTTTTAATGTCATTCATATAATAAGCCCAAGAATAAAGCATAATAAGCCCAAGAATTCTCACAACAATCGGAACCCTGGTTCATACAAAATAAATGAACACCGCACACAGGTCTAGATGATTAAGAGTTGACAATTTCAAAATTTCATATACTCTACACCTTCATCTCCAGCAAAAAAGAGCTATACATCTTGCATCTATACATCTTGCATCTATACATCTTTCATCTATGCATCTTTCATCTATACATCTTGCATCTATACATCTTGCATCTATACATCTTGCATCTATACATCTTGCATCTATACATCTTGCATCTATACATCTTGCATCTATACATCTTGCATCTATACATCTTTCATCTATACATCTTGCATCTATACATCTTGCATCTATACATCTTGCATCTATACATCTTGCATCTATACATCTTGCATCTATACATCTTGCATCTATACATCTTGCATCTATACATCTTATACCTATACCTCTTGCCAAAACCGACATCAGAGGTGAGATGGTCTTGATTTTAAAGATTGTTAAAAATTTCTCAATATAAATTGTTTAATTCTTAACTATTAATAAAGAGACTGATAAAAATAAAATACAAATTAATAATATAATATAATATTTATTAATATATTATTTAATAATATAATATTTATTGATAAACAGAAGGTAAAAGAAGATTTAATAACTAACATGGTATTATTCTGAAGATAAAAAATGAAGTTATAAAAAGTCTGTGTAACTTTATTTTATACTTCAAAGTTTATCTCGATAAAACAGTTTTTAGATATCAACTTGGGGCGTAGCACATTTAAGGTCACATCAATGTTAAAAATATAAACAAAAATTTTCCTATAAATCTAAAAAAAATGCTGCAAAATATGCCAAATTTGAAAACATTTGTTTAAAAACATTTTTTTAATAAAAATCTGAAGGCACATAAAATATTTTTTTAAATTTTAATATGCATTAAGGTTGAACTTTTATTAACTTAAATCATCCTTCAAAAGTATTACATTTTGAATTTAAAAACTTATAATATAAATGTATTAAAAACAAACTTTTATTAAAAAGATCACCAAGATGAAAAAGAAAGAACTCATGAAAAAGTGATCCAAATTTCAACCATCAAGTATGAAGATAAGTTATCAAATCTTAGTCAGGTTTTCTATAAAAATTGTCAAAAACAGAAAAGCGATTCATAAGCAAATTTATAACAATTTTTATTTTTGTTCTGTTCTTTAAAATATTTATTTAGCTATAAAGATCTTCTTTTGTATCTATTATATCTTTTTTATTTAAAAAATTTATAAAAAATTAAAAAATTTATAAAAAATAAAATACTGCTATTTTTATTTTTTTTATTTGGAAATTGAATTTTTATTTCTTTTATGAAATAGTTTTTTTTTTTGGAATAAACTTGTGACGCAATGCCCTATTATTTTACATTGTTGAAACATAGATTGCATGAAACATCCATGTTTACATTACATATTTTATAAGCATATATTGCATGAAACATTCATATATGTAAATCAAGCGCTCTAAATCATTCAGTGAGTTGGTCTAAATTATGAAGTTTGTTATTACTGGAAGTATATGCGGTAGTGGTGTAGTGGTAGAGCACTCGCTTCATAAGCGAGAGGTTACGAGTTCGATTCCAACTATGTCCCTAGTAGTACCGCGCTCAACTTGTTTCTCTGCGCGCAGCCTTGTTCATATAGGTTCGTGTTTCGGAGTTATAGAGTTGGGAGAGGGTTATAACCACAAGTAGCCTCCTCATCTGTAGTGGCCTTCTTGGCCTTTAGGAGGTGAATTACAAAAAAAAAAAATATTATTATTTTTGTTTTTGTAAAAAATGAAGATTGATATTCTCAAATGTATTACCCATTAATGTAAAAAAACACCATTGTATCACCCATTAATGTATAAAACATTTGGTTTTAGGTTTCCATTTTTGAGCAAGTTTGTGGCTTTCAATTCCGGAATTCGTACTACTTTGAAAAAAATTCTTTTGCTTCCATTTTTCTATTGGTTAATGATGTTTTTAACTTTTCTTAATGCATTGATATTGGTTGTTCAACATTATAAACAACCTCAATGGGTTACTGATATAAAAGGTACATTCATTCAGTAAGATTTAAAACAGTTCTTTTAAACTTTTTTGTGTATTTTTTAAAATATTAGATTTTTATTCTTAAATATTATCAACATTTTAATAGTTTAGTTTAATTTTTAAATATTTATAAAGATAACCATTTAAATAATTGAAAATAAATAAGTTTTTTTTATAGTTTATTAGGGTATAACCTAAATAACAATTAAAGTGTACCAATGGAATAATTTTGGATCATATCAATTTTGAACATGAGTACTTGAACACAATGAGTACTTAAATACAATGAACTGCATTGCTCTGTACTGTTATTTTTATTAAAGGAAAAAAAAAAACACTCAATAAAATAAAAATCACTAATGCAATCATTGTGAAGAATTTTTTTCTTAAAATAAACAGCATCATTCATTTGCCCCAAATAAAATTATAGCAGGTTATATGCTTTGTAATATTTATAGACGAAGTCATACGGAACTGCAGTGATAATAATTTATTTCATTAAAAAAAAAAAACATATGGTTAAAGTGGCATAAAAAGTTTTTTACACACATTTTACGCATTAGAAAAAATTTCAAGTCCGCAATTTGTGTACATTGTACTAGAATTGTAGGCTATCGGTATTGCATGTTGTATACTTACTGGTCATTGTACAAATATTGTACTGTTTTTGGGCACTGTAATGTTGTATTATGTGTGTAATAATTGTGTGTGACAGTCACACTAAAATAATCTGGAAATGACTTACTTAGAATATATCTTTCTAGGTGCCTTAATAAGGTGTTTATCTTCAAAACAAATTTGTTATCTTTTAAATAAATCACTTAATATGTCAAATATGTTCACGTTTGTGGTGTTTTTATCATTAAAACAAAACACAATGTTGAATGTGAAGATAGAATTCTTTTAATACCTTATTTATTTTTAAATTTTTTTTTTATTTAAAATAAGAAAATCTAAAAATATCTTCACAAATTATTTTTAATGCTTATTTCAAAGTTTTTCAAGTTTTGGTTTTATAAGTTATTTTCTAGCAAATTAACATGTTAATGCAAAAAGTTTATTTATTGTTATTATTTTTGTAAATATTTCTTATTTTTTGATTTTGATGAGAAAGCAGGATTTATTTATTATTCTTTTCCTCACTCTACCTTTATTGTTTAGGACTAGTTCATTTTGCATTTTGTGAAATATTATAGATAAAATTTAAAAGAAATAATCAACTCTGATGTTTTTACAAAAGCTGTTGTCATTCATTGATTCCTGTAGATCTTTCTTTTACAATAATTCCTTTTTCTTTATTTTAATTTTTGGACTGGAAATAGCAATTTATCTAATGTTGCCTAAAAAGAAATTGCGGCTTTTACCTCACTCCATTTAAAAAAAATCTTTATAAATACAGTTGACATATGCCTAAATTCTTATAGATTAGATTTTGGATGCAAAATGTTTTTGTTCCAATGTTTCATTTTGTGTATATTATGTTATTTAATAAATAATTTTAGTATTTTTTATATTTTTGCTACTAATGTTTTTTATGGTGAGATGTCTTTATCACTATTGCATGTTTAATTTTTGTGATGACTTTAGGTTGTGCAGGTTGCTCATTTTATTACACTTTTCATTGGTTGACTTAATTCAAATTAGGCATTGATGACAGCATTAGGGTTTATTGAAGACTCAACTGTGTATTAGTTTATTTTATTTATTTTTTGGTTAGGTGTATTACTGCCTGATCTTCTTGGGTTTATTTATGCTAAAATTACCTACTATGGTTTTAATTATTTACAAACGATTTTTATTAGTATTTTTTGTTTGCATACTTACCTGAGTTGTTTAGTTTAATTTTTCTGTTTCTATTGGAGTTATTATTTACTGTGTTTTCATTTGATTTAGTTATTTTTATTTATATTATATATATTAAATCACACAGTGGATCATGCTAAAAACTTTTATTCATCTATTTTTTTCCTTGCACTTTCACTAATAACTTTTTTTCTCCTTGCACATCAGCACTAATAACTTATTTATCCTGTTGCAGGGTAAAAAATAAGTTAAGTGATGAGGTAAAAGCATATGTGGCAATGATGATAAGCATCATTGCCACATATGCTTTTACCCCATCACTTACACCTATTTTATACTGCAGTATGAAAACCCAAACACACTCAAATTAGTTAAAGCACCAATATTTTTTGATTGAAAAATTTTTTTTTTAATTCTGATTCTATTCCAACAAGGCTGCAAGCAATCACTATTAAGTTGGGAGTTACTAAAAGAAAAAGTTATAGAGCAAGGAAACTGTTGACAGAAGACTTGAAAAGTTGAAAGTTGCATGAATCAGGAAAACATGAAGATGGGAGAGAGTTTCAAAAAGGAAAGGTTTCCTTTTTGAAACTCTCTCCCATCTTCATGTTTTCCTGATTCATGCAACTTTCAACTTTTCAAGTCTTCTGTCAACAGTTTCCTTGCTCTATAACTTTTTCCAGAGTTTTTAAAAATTTGAACCACATATGCTATTTTCCAGTAGGCAGCAAAATATAAATATATTTAAGCACTTATTAAATAGTTTAGAGAGAAAATAATAAGAGTTCTAGAGAATGCTTTTGTAATGACAGAAATGTTGCCTGGACCACAGGCTGTAAAAAAGTTTAATTGAGATATGACTTTAGCAACAGAAGCTGGAGTGATTTGAATGTCCAACAATGGATTAACTTGTTTATTTGGAATAGAAGGAAGAGAATAACCATAAGATTGGAGAGTCGAATTAAAAGAAAAGTTCTTTGCAAATAGTTCTGCCTTATCCTTAGGAGAGGTAATAAGATCAGTCCCATGAATGAGAGATGAAATGTTAGACCTGCCCTTGTTAATTGCGCTGTTGAAAATTTTCCAAAAGTTTCTAGAGCCTAACTTCTGAGATAAGGTACAAAGTTTAGTGAGCTGAGAATAATGGAGCTTAGCATCTGACAGCACCTTTTTACATTGATTTCTTACAATAATAAATAGCCATTTGTTCTCAAGAGAGTTATTCTTTTGAAAAAGATGAAAAAATGATTACGATTAGATATAGCACCTGCACAAGATGGTGAAAACCATGGAGTAGTTGGGTGACGTGTTTATTAGCTAAGAAAGAAAAGACATTAGCACAAGGACCATCGCAAAGAAAATAATAAAAAGAAATTAGTAAATAGTGCAATGATAGGGTGAGTTAGACAAAAAAGTACGAGATGATAGATTTATAGAATTGCATAGCTGGAACTACCAAGGGAAGCAAAGTGAAACTGAACACAAGATAAGGTCAGAGACAAGACATAAATAAAGGAGTGAAGGTAAACAATTAGGGTTGCCTTTAAAATGAATCACAAAGTTGACTATCTGAGTAAGAAATTGAGAAATACAGAAAATATAGAGCCAAGCAATTCAGTGCCATGAGCATTAAAGTCACCAATAACCACAATATTGGTAGAGGGATAAAGAGAACCATCTTGGATTTAATTTACTTAGAAATTACATCCTAAATCTTGATAAGAAGTAGAACAAAGAGTCTTAGTATAGTACTAGATGTGCTAATGGGAAATAAAAGAATGGTCAGAGGATTCAAATTCCTCTTCGATTCGAATTCCTCAAAAGATAGGTGAATTGATGCTTAAGTATACACCCTAGCAATGCATATGACTATTAGAGTCTTTGCAATCAAAGATTAATAGCCATTAATACTGAACTCTGAATAAGCCAAATTTAAATTAGTGTTACAATCAGCAAGTCTGGTGAATTTCGAAAGAGATAAGATTCAACTGAAGAAAAATTACTTTAAAGATTATCTATGTCTGTGAAAGATGTGTTGAAACAGTTAGTTAATGGTTTTTTTATGTTTAATATATAAAGTTACATTGCGCATGGTTTATGTTAAAGAAAACCTGACTCATTCATAGATAGAGCATGGCATCCAAAGCAATAAACTATGCAGTGGTCTCAGTCCTGCTAACTAACCCAAACTCATATCTTTTGGGTTCTTATGTGGCCTCAACAGTGTACATTAAAAGCAGTTCAAGGGATACCATGACACTATTAATGCTCTGGTATTTTACAACTGTTGATGGAATCAGTATCAGTACGTGCTACCGAATGGTTCAGGAAACCTTACCAGCCAGCTTACTTAACTTACCAGCTGGCCAAAAATTTGATTTGCAATCATTAGGGGAGGAAAAAAAAGTATAGCTACCATCAAGGCAAAATCTATGAGTAAAAATCTATGAGTAGAGTCAAAAAGGTTTCATCATCCTAGGCAGGAAATAATGTAACAGAGGTTTACATCTATGCTAGCCTATTAGATAAAAAAGGGGTGCGAGTTTGGTCAATCGATTTATTCTGCTTACTTCTAAAATCTTTGCCTAGGAGACTTACTACAAGACAGTTTTTGAATGCAGTTGACATCTGCCCAAGATGTGTGTCTTTATTAAGACATCATACCTAGTCTTTACTCAACCAAGAGTCACACGGCAGGAAACTTTATAGTCTCTTATTACTGCAAAATTAAAATTAACTAAAAATATTGTTTATTAAAACAGAAAATCTTCTTTGCCTATCGTTGCTACAACTAGAAGTTCACAGTTTCATGATGACAAATCAAATAAATCGTTAAAGTTGCAATCAAGATACTCCTTGTTTTTTTTTTCTTTTTTGACTTAGCCTTCTGCAGACAATACTTTTGTTTAAAGTCTAGAACATTTTCTGGCTACTGAGTTACCGAGGAAACTTAAGATTTATTCTACTCCACAGATTAATAAGTTCACTGGATACTTAATTGATAAAGTCAATAGATACTTTTAAAAAATTCTTTGAAAAACTTATTTTTAACACTGTTTATATTTTTTAACATTAAGTAGGAATATTGAACTACTTGCCTTTAAGTTGGATATATATAAAAGATATACAGTTTATATTGGTTTTTAAGTTGGATATATATAAAGGATATACAGTTTATATTGGATTTTAAGTTGGATATATATAAAAGATATACAGTTTATATTGGATTTTAAGTTAGATATATATAAAGGATATATAAGGATATATATAAAGAATGTACGGTTTATATACTTTTCAAAATTAAGTAAATTGAACAGCAAAAAAAATACTTTATAAAGTGTATATTAGCTTCTGCATCAATCAAAAATTCAAAAATTTAAGCAAAAATAAATTGTTTTTACATTTATTCTTTTAAAACTAATTATATGAAATAGGTAACATACTAGTGTAAAATAAAAAGTATAACACAGTAAAATTATTAATTTTTTGACTATCTTTGATATTTTCTTTTGATAATTTCTAGCTCTACTCATTCCTAAATTAATGATTCAAATTTTACTAAGATTGATATCTCCAAATGGTAATCAGTTATTGCTTTTTCTTATAGTTTTTTAAATTTATTTATATTATTAGAACAAATTCCTGGGTTACTCTTATTAAATCTTGCTGCTTGTAGTTGCTTACCTGAACATTTGCTTGTGTGTGAACATTTGGCAAAATTATTATGCCAAAATTTTAATGATTTTGTGTATGTATTTTGTAAAGCGATTCAATGCAAAAAATATTTTTTTCTCTATTGACAACAGCAGTTTTTTGCAAAATAATTTTTACACTAGTCTAAAGTAAACCATCATAAAAAATCCAAAACTTTTTTTTCATTACACAAGTGTGTAGCAACACACGTTAAATGTTAAAACAAAGGAGACAAATTTTAAACAAAATCATCAGGTTTTAAAAGTTAAAATTGTTACTTGCATTTATATGCCTAAATTGAAAAAAAAATGTTTAAAATTTTTTTATTAATAAATTGTTATATTATTCTTCATACAACATATTAACATGTAATAATATACTTTATTGTTGTTACAATATTGCTGATGTTATGTTTACATGTTACCTTAACAATTTTTTTTCTAAAAAAATGTGTTTAAAGAACTTTATGATTTTAACTTTATTTGATTTTTTTAGATGTAGCGCAATTAGTTTTTATGGTGTTTTTTTTGTTGGAAGTCATCTTAAAGTTGTATGCACTTGGTTTACAGTTGTATTTTGCTAAACTGTCTGATAAGTTTGAATTTGTGGTACTTTTTTATTTTCCTCTTTTTTTTTTTTTTTTATTACTTTCATTGCTAGGTATTATTTTAAAATTGACTATTTTTTAGTAAAAAAATAGTCTTAGCATTATCATCCATTATGTGAAATAATATTTTAATAATTACATTATTTGTAGTAAATTGTCAAATTTGTTTACTATTAAATGCGTTTAAACTTGTTGTTAAAGTTGATGTAAAAATTGTTTATGTCATACATAACAAACACAAACTTTCATACAATTACTTTTTATTTATTGTTCTCAAAAATTTATATACTTGTATGTTTTATATATATAAGCATATGTTGTAATGTAATGGAGATATATATAAACATACGTTGTAACGTAATGGAGATATATTCTAAAGAGCCTGTAGGTATATAATATAAAAAAAGTTAATATTTAGATGTTGTAATATCATATTTATATTAAAGTAAAACGTATAAAAATTATATAGTTCTTTTTAATTATGTAGGTATGTTATTTTATTGTAGTTAATTATATTTCAAGTCAGACAATTTACTGGTAATAATGTTTTATTACCACACAGATAACTGAAAATAAAGAAGTTGTTTATTTTTATCATCATCACCAAGTTCTCGATATCCATTGTTCACTAATTCTAGAGGTCTTTGAAGTAACTTTTCTTCTGTTGAGTCTTTTCTCTTGCAAAGTTTACCAGACCTACTTGCTATTTGTGAGACTAATTTGAATTCAGCTGTCTCATCTTGTGATTTTAGTGTTGACGGTTATCTTCCTTTGATTCATAAAGACTCCAATAATCACATGCTTGGCCTAGGCATTTACATTTGTAAGAATTCACCCATTTGTCGGTAAACTAGGTTTGAATCCACAGACTATTTTTTTATGTGCTTTCATTTAGCACCACTCCACTCTATCTCTTTATTCTATATTGCTCCCCTTCATCTCAAACTGCACTCTTATTGATTTTATTTCTGATCAAATTGACCAAGCACTTTCAGCCAACATCATTGTTGTTGGTGACTTTACTGCTCATCACGCTGAATAGTTTGGTTCTAATGTCAGTGATTCTACAGGTGTTAAGGCCAACAACTTTTGTCTTTCTCAATCTCTAACACTAGAAGTCAACTTTCCAACTCGCTTTCCAGACAATCCGAATAATTTACCTTTTCTGTTTGAGTTGTTTCTTGTTTCTGATCCTAGTCAGTGCTCAATTTCTCTATATTTACCCTTAGGTGCTTCTGATCATGGTTTGATTTTACTGAAACTATTATCTCATTCTTCGTCATCATTGGAATCCTCCTATTATTGTACCTCTTACAATTACCTTAAAGCTGACTAGGACTCATTTTGTGATTTTCTTTTTGTGATTTTCTTCCTGATGGCTCTTGTGTAGAAATCTTTCATTTTCTTGTTGACAAAGGTACTTTTTATGTAACCTTTTATGTGAAGTTTTAGAATGGAATGGAGTCTTTTATTCCCACTTGACAATTCTAAGTCAAGTTTCACTTTTCTCCATGGTTTTCCTCTCATTGTGATGCTGCAATTTCCAATCGCAACTATTACTTCCATATCCATTGCCAAGACAATTCTCCAGAAAATAGTCATCTGTTTACTATTGCTAGAAACCATTGTAAAAAGGTTTTGTCTTACATTAAAGTCTATTATTCTCAGGTCACAAAATCTTGTATTTTATCTCAAAAATTAGGCTCCAGAGACTTCTGGTGAACTTTTAACAGTGCCTATAATAAAGGCAAATCTGTTATTCCTCCTCTCTTGCATGATTCGAATTTTGTTACCTCACCTAATTACAGAGCTGAACTATTTACTAACAACTTTTCATCAATCTCACCTTTTGATTCCATTCATCATAAAACCAACAAACAAGTTGATCTATTGCTTAATATTCGTATCACTCTAGCTTAGTTATCTAAAATGATTTCCTTCTTAGACTTTACTACAGCTTGTGGTTCGGACAACATACCTATTATAGTGTAGCAGAATTGTTCTCTGGAGCTGTTGTCTTTAGTTTCAAAATTATTTAACAAGTACTTAACAGAGTTTTTTTTTCCATGCCTGCTTCTTCCTATCATAAGCAATGTTTTTGAGTCTTTTATTAACACTTAATCTCTTATCTTGAATCTAATAACTTACTTTCTGATTACCAATATGGATTTTGATATTCTTGTTCTACTGCTAATTTTTTAATGGTACTAAACAATAGGTTTTATTGTGCATTAGATAGATGTGGAGAGGATAAGGCTATTACTCTCGTATTTCTCTATAAATCTTAAATCTGTCCTTTTATGGAATACAGTTGCCATATCTGGAGTGGATCTTCGATTGATGTCCATACTCTTTTAATACAAGGTGCAAAAATACATTAAAAATAAAGCTGGACCTGCTTTTGCAGCCAACCTTCAACCATTGTTACATCATCCTAATGTTGCTTTTCTTTCTCCTTTAAAAACTATAATGCGTCCTGCTCTAAAGGCCTAGCGTCACTTGTGCCATCTTGTGTTACTCATTATTTATTTAAGTCTCACCCTTTAACTGTGACTGTTCCTAAGTGCTTCAAATATTCTCATTTAAATTTTTTTTTACAGTTTTTTTTTTCAAACATCAGTTTATTGGAATTGTCTCCCTTTATCTTGTTTTCTTGATTCAGATAATTTGCAATATTTTAAGTTGTCTGTTATTTGTTATCTTGCTTTATAAACCTCATCTTTTCTCTTCCAGTAACTTCCAACTCTAATAGTGGTTGCTTGCACCAACTCTAGTAGTGGCTGCTTGCAGCCTTGTTGATAGTGAAGATGTTTAAAAAAAAAAAATTAAAAATGATAATGATTTAATAGTTTACAATAAAATAATGGAGTAACTAATGAAGTAAAACTGAATTATTTTTTACTTTACTGAGTTTGTTTTTTATCTATTATGCTTTAAACAATATTGCCAAAAAAAGAAAAAGTTTTAAGAATAAATCACAACTTTCAAACCATGTTACCCAACTGAAGAAATTAAAGACCTAATAAAATATAATTAGGGAAGATAAAACAGTGGTGTATCAAAACAAGTAAAATTCCTCAAAATAGCAATGAAGGTTATGCAGCCCTTGATAATGATGATGATGATGATGATGATGATGATGATGATGATGATGATGATGATGATGATGATGATGATGATGATGATGATGATGATGATGATGATGATGATGATGATGATGATGATGATGATGATGATGATGATGATGATGATGATGATGATGATGATGATGATGATGATGATGATGATGATGATGATGATGATGATGATGATGATGATGATGATGATGATGATGATGATTATAAAATAAAGTTTTTATTACAACAAAATATCTTTTATTGCTAAAAAATTAAATATAACTTATGCCAATTTATCTTAAAAAGATAAAATTATATTGGAAGTTAATTGAATTTTAATTATCATTTGTACCAAAATAGATTATTATTTTAACTCCTATGATATCAATGTACCAATGAAAAAGCAATGGAGTTTGTCTTGATTTTCAATTCATTAGTAGACTCGTTAAAAAAGTTAGGAGTAGAAATTAATGTGAATATTTTGATTTCAAAGCTTTCTTGACTATAGTGATCTTTGAAGCTTTGGAGAAATAAATTTAATATAATCAAAAAAAAAATTAGTTGATGTAGAATTTTGAGATAAAGTATTAGATGATATTGATACTCGTCATATATCTTCAAATAAAAATGATTTCCTGTAAAGATGTGTTCATAAGTAAAAAAACTTTTATAAAAAATAGCTTACTAAAAAGAAAATTTTTTTATTGACCACATGTAAGAAATGATGTTTTACACTCATCATTGTTGGTATGACACAATCTTGTGGAAATATACCATTTGAAAAAAAGTATACTAAGTTACTTTTTTTTTTTTTTTGCATTAATGTTTGTTGTATTTTTTTTATGTATTATATTTGTGACATTGTTACATGTGTAGATGTTAGCTTTGAAAAATTTTATATTAAAATAAGATCTTCACATTGGAAATACTGAGTTTGAAGGAAAAAAATCTGTAAAGTTTTTTAATTTTCTTTAAAAAAAAAAAAAGTAATTGCAAGAAGAAAGTATTACTTTCACAAGAGTTAATACTTTCTTCTTGCAATTACTTATTTTCACAAAGTAAATATTTTATTGACAGTATAAACTTAAATGATAGCTGTTTTCCAAATGGAATTTGAAGTAGAGGTTGAACAAGATATTGAAAAAAATAACTTGTACAAGGTGTTGAACAAGCTGTTCAACAAACTAGGTTAGTTTAAATGGTAATAGGTAATATCAGTTTTACAGGAATTATCTTTTTCTAGATATTTTCAGAAATCCGGATATTTTTCTGAACTTTTAGGATGAAATATATAAATATATATATATATATATATATATATATATATATATATATATATATATATATATATATATATATATATATATATATATATATATATATATATATATATATATATTTAGGTAGGTCAATTTTTGCTTTTTTTATGAATTTTGAGTTGTGTAATGTTGCAGTTACTGTATCTAGGTCAGAAATGAGGTTTTGTCAAATCTCAAGGTTTAAAAATAGCTTGCAGATCTAGAGTTCAAGTCTTTATTTTAGATTAGTTTTGTTAGATTGTTAATTTCAAACATTTAAATATTTTATTTTAAGTCTAATAATCTTGTTTTAAAATATCTCATTTTGAATTTATAAAGAAACCAATAAACTATTTTTTTAAAAGCGCAATTGTTTTAAGAAGCCAATAATTTTTAGATTGTTAACTTGTTAAATTGTTAACACACATTTAAAATTAAATTTTGTAAATCTTTTTTGTATTTAAAAGTTCTTGTTTGTATTTTAAAGTATTGTATCTTGTTTGTATTTAAAAGTTGGTTTTAAAATTAAATATAAAGTATTTAAAAGTTGGTTCAAAAATAAAATTGCAATTTAAAAAAAATGTTCAATATCAAAGGTAAATACTTATGATTATTATATTTAGAGTAATGTTTTTACCTCTTTAATACTGCATAAGTTTTGTTTTGCAACTTCTGAAGTAGATTAAAGTATGAAACTTTTCAAAGTAACAAATGGTTTTACTTAATTCGGTCGAAAGAGCTGATGGTTTTACTCAATTCCTGAGGGGCCATGGTACCCAGATTTTTTCAAAAGATTTTTTTTTTTCAAAGCAGGTTTTTAATAGTAAGTTTTAATATTTTAGGGTTTTTTGGTGATTTGGCCCCCACAAAAAAGTCATGCTGTGGCCCATGACTTTAAGTGTTATACTTTAATACAGTTTACATATATTATTAGTCTACAAAAATGTTGAAAGTTAAGGCTACAATTACACGGATGAAAAGTGAAAAAAAATATTGTGGTGGCTTATGCGAATTATCATTGACAGATTCAAGCACTTTTAGACAGGATATTCAGTACTATTACTATCTATAAACCAAATGCAGATACCATATTAGTGACTAAATTAGCAATAATATTTGGGTTACAGTAAACCCAAGTTCACCCCTCATAACTGACAAATCTTTTAATAAGAAAGTTAAAGATCTTCTCATACTTGTTAAGGATATTAATCACAAGCACGGAGAAGCAAACACTAAAAGAAATCTTGATGCAAATTCTGACAAACTTTTTGATATTTCTGTGTGTGTTCCTGTTCATTAGATGTGTTTCTCCAATTTTACTATTTATTATTGGTTTATCCAATACAGAGGTAAATATTTTATAAATACATGAAATATTTGTATGAAATTTTGATGAAACAGAAAGCGTTTTATTTTATTAACTTTTTTTAGGATGAAGGTGAATGGAAACCAACAAATCCTTTTGGAAAATACAACTTGGTTAATGTTCCAAGATTTGAAATAGAACTAGTTAGTAACAAGTGTTTGTCAATCGCAGGCCCAGCCCTTGCAAATGCTTTACTACATGACGCTTAACATCTCCTGAAAAATGACGTTGATATAAAAGATATTTTGATTGACAAATTAGATAGGACCAAGTTAAAAGTATAAATTGTTAGCAAAGATGTAGACTCTGAACATAAAAAACATTTAATTTGTTTTGGGGTTGATAGCAAGCTCAATCAGATAACTAAAACAAGTAAAATAGTAAATTCACTTCAAGGAGAAGTACTAAAGAAATGCATTGAACCTGAGCATCACCTCACATTTACTTATGAAGATGGAAAATCGATTGGAAATTATTTGACTCATAGGATGATTCCTGTTTCTGGTGTTACAGGCTTAGTTCTTACTACCAAAACGTTCAGTATTTTACAAGGACAGTTTGGAAAGTATACAAACTGTTCTTCTTGGTAATACTGCTACTAATACTGGACCAATAAGTGGTTTAGTGGTAAAACTAGAAAAGTTTTTAAAAAGAAAACTAAATCTAATTGGATGTGCCTTACATCAAAATGAACTTCAGTTATGAGCTCTTTTTATAAAACTTGATGGTGACACAACTGGGTTAAGAAGCTTCAGTGGTCTACTTGGCAAAAGATGTGCTGAAAATATTCAGGATAGAAATCAAGTTTTTATTGAACATATTAAAAACCCAATTTTATATGGATATATTCCAGAAGAAATACTAATAAACCTTAGTTGCGATCAAAGACTTTTATTTGAATATTGTAAAGGAATAGGTTTCGGTAAAGTTCCTGATAAATTAGCTGCCTATAAAATTGGACCGCTTAACCATTCAAGTTGGTTACCTCTTTGCCTATTTCCCTTCTTTGTTTGTATACTAGAGACAATCAACCAACCATTTCTTCAAAATAACTCTTATATTTTATTTTTCAGGTTTTTGCTTCGGCGTGGTTTAAAATCTTCAAAATTTAAATAAAACATCTTCGAAATTTCACAAATCCCCACGCCTTATTTTTTCTACTATTACTGGAATAAATAATCTTTGATGATGTTGAACTTATTAAAAAAAAACATTAAAAAACAATTAATTGTGCCTAAAACCTAAAAATATTTTTTATGCTAAAAGATAATGACAACAAGATATTAAACTTTAGTTTTTAAATCCTACTGGCTCTAAGGCAAAGGTATTTTTTTATAGTTAATAAAGTTTTGAAAAAAAATGATACATTAAATAAGGTAATTGGCTTCGGTTTATATTTGTAGAGTAAACAACAAAAGTTTAAAAGTAAATTTGAAGAAAATTCTGGAAGTTTATTTTAATGCTAATCATTGATATGAGTTGGTTGATATCTGCATTATAAAAGTTAAGGAGCCCCCTTCAATACAACATTTTTCAGTTGAACAAATCCAATATATGATTGTCAATAATGTTAAACCTGAAATTCCTGACTTTCCAACTCACTTCCAGAGTGTTGAGCAAGAGGTATAACTTGTGTTGGAAGCATCTCAATATGTCTATGGATTCGAGAATCGACACAGCTGCATTTTAACTAAACTACTTAGCAGGAAGATGCGTAAATCATATGTTTCAAAAGGACATTATTCCCATTGCCTATGATGGTATTTTTTAATTGAAAATGTTCTCCTAAAAACATATATCTCTGTTCAAAATCTTTTAAATTGTGAAAATAATGTTTATTTTGATATTCTTATGTAAATATAAGTTGTTATAAGTTTGGCTTAATTTTAAAAATTTAGAACAAGCAATAACTTCAACTTCAGCAATGAAGACCTTAAAAAAATTTTGGTCACAGGAGCCCAGCAGAATACAAGGAATTCAGAGATCCAATATTTGTGCTGAAAGAGCCATAAAAGAAATTCATTATGCCAGAGATATAGACAAAATGAACTACAGATTTATTCTGCAAAACAACTTTTAAATTGTATCTTGTTTAACTGAAAGTTATTTTGTCAAAATAAATTGTTATTTATCTGCTAATTTGGTTTTTATGTATTTCTCAAACAAAAACATATTTTTCTAGTTACGGGGGGACATTTTTGTAACTTGAATCAATAGAACTTTTAAAATTGGTAATCTAATGTAGAATGTCATATTTTGGCACTATATATATACATATATATATATATATATATATATATATATATATATATATATATATATATATATATATATATATATATATATATATATATATATATATATGTATATAAATATTATGTAATTATGTTTTTTTAGGTGATCCTCCAATTGATGGCAATGGCAAACATGAAAATTAGCCACACATATTAACAAAACGTGACAGTGAATCTTCTTTTAGAGAAAGGTCATCTTTATGAAAAACTAAAAATCTTTTTGGAAAAACTAAAGAAATTTACTTATCTGAAAATCTAAATGTCTCAAAAATGTTTGAACTAATCAAACTTGCTTGCGTTACTGTTAAGTTAGGATATGAAACATACAGAGTAGTTTTAATATTGGCTTCCCACAAAAAGATACTTGTTCAGCTTGTGATGAGTTTATTTTAAATATAAAACACACTGGCTAAGAGCTTTCAAATGCAGTTGGTGAAGATATTCTCAAACTTAATAAAAAAAGGAACAATCTTGAAACAGAGCATGAATTTCACACAAGAAAAGCAGATGTATTTTATAACAGAAAGTAAGATGGAAAAAAAATAAAAGCAAAAAAGCTCAAACATTTGAAGCTATTACTTTTGATTTTCAGAAGAATTTACCATTGCCTAAAAAATCAACAACTGATGCATATTACCAAAGAAAGCTCAAGTTTTTTTGTTTAATATATATGTCCTATCCAGTGATAAAGTTTTTGTTTATACAATGAAACAACAGGAAAAAGAGGAGATGATGATGTTTGCTCTATGCTTTGTCATTTTATTTCTGACACAGTTTTTAAATTACATTTCTTTTGTTATGGGTGTGCTTGAAAAAAAAAGTTACATTATATTTCGTTTCTTGAATTGGATGGTCCATTTTTAAAAACGTTTTAAATGTATTAAAGCGTTTTTTTCTATACAAGGTCATTCTTATATGTAATGTGATCATGTCATGGTCACAGTCAAATAAATTCTAGCTGATGTTGAAGTTCTTGAGGGTTCTTAAGTATTGCAGAAAAAAAACCTTCACCTCTTAAAGTTGTAAACTTTTTCAATATAAATTTTTTCAGATTTTCTGACTACTTGAAACAATATCATAAGTGCACATGTCCGATAAAAACTCAACCAGTCAGAGAACTTGTCATTCAAAATAACATGTTACAACTAAAAATCCGGAAAAAACTTTGAAAATTAATCTCTTGAACGGAGTTATCAATTTTTTAAATTTAAAAAGAAAATCAACAAAAAATTATTCGTTTATCATTCCATTTTACCAAACACAGTTAACTCTTGTAAAGATTTTGATCAAATTTTTTGATAAAATACTCTATTTGATTTCTTATTTGATGGAGATTTTTAGCTTGCCAATTGTCTGCATACACCAATCTTTTAATTTCGCTCCAAAAATCCTCGATCGGGTGCAATTCGGGCACATTAGTAGGGTTTATGTCTCTTGCCACATATTCCATATTTTTGCCTTTTAGGTAATTTTGTACTTTATTTGAATAGCGTGCAGAGGCTAGATCAGGCCAGAACACAATTTTGTTATTTTTATAAACCTTATTGATGAAATTTTTTAATTTAACCAGGCATTTACAAATGTACACATCCTTGTCAACTGCTTGACCCATAGGAGCAATTTAATTCTTTGAGACCCCTTTCTCTGACAAGGCTAATGTAAATTAAAAAGTAAATATGAGCCAAACTAATAATTTTGGCTCATATTTACTTTTTCTTTTGAGCTTGACTTTATTAGGTGTTGCATTGGGATGAGAAGTATAATATCCTATGTTGCCAGAAAGCTGTATGTTGCACAAAGGAAAATGCAATTTTTTTTCTATCATCACAAATTTTCAATAGCTTTTTTAATTTTAATTGCTAATTTTCTACACTTAGGATGCACAAAGGTTTCTGAGCCATTGTTGTTTTTATGGTATCAAATGCTCATCTTTTCTGATAATTTTGGATACATACTGCTGGAAAACATTGAATCTTTTGGCTAAGCTTTGCTGTGAAACACCGCCCTTCTTATCAATCAATTTTTTAAGGCATTTAATCTGTTACTTGGCATTTTTTTTGCAGTCGGACTACTTCCAACTTTGCTTTCTGGTCCTATATTTCTGATCCTATATATATGCAGTATATCATACATGGTTGATTTTATATCGTACATAATTGATTTTATATCGTACAAGGTCGATTTGATATCGTACATGGTTGATTTTGGGACATTTTCCATGTGAAAATGATTAATAACAAACATTTTGTTCTCTTCTGAATGCAAATCCAGAAAAGCTTACACTCGTTTACAGAGTGCCTCTTGATTTTTAAATTTTTTAAATTTAAAAATCAAGAGGCACTCTTGATTTTTAAATTTAAGCTTTAGAACTTGTAGGTATAATTACCTACAAGTTCTAAAGCTTTGTTAACCTGATAATCACAGTTTTTTTATTAGTTTATTCTATCTGGTTATTATTAATACAATATTTCAGATACTGATTAAAAAAATATTTTTTAATGATTGTTCTGTTTTTTAATATTTACATTTTGTGTAAAGGTTTGACTTTAAAAAAAATATTGCTCCTCAACAGATAACAAAAAATAAAAACTTCCCCTAAATATTTCAGTGGAATAATAAAAAAAAACTAGCAGATTGGTAGGGTCAACTGTTTTTCGTGGTCTCAGATCATTGAGAGTCTTTTTTTTAGATATGCAAGAGCATAAAAAACTTTTAGGGCTTGAAATTGTTTCATTTTTAAAAAAAAAGAATGGCTAGAAATAGTATTTACGCCACTTCCAAGGAAATTTTCAGTGATGTCCATTTATTAATAATGGACTTTAGTTTCCAAAAAAGACATTAAAAAAAAATGTGTTAATTCTTTTTTTGTAGTCAATAAATTAAAATAAATACATTTTATATAAAAAAACAAAAAATTAAGGTGCAGTTTATTAACAACATTTTAAAGAACGCATTGAACTATAAAAATTGATTTTCTCAAAATAAGAAAAACATGAAAAAGCTAGTTTTTCTGCTGAGATCATCATTATATAGAGTAAAAGCGGGTCAAACCGATCACCCAACAATAAAAATCAAGTAACTTTATTGCTTTTTAAAATTTTTAAACTATTTTTTTAAAATAAGATAAAAAATACCAACAAGCACATTATTAATTAATTTTTTTTTTTTTTAATTGTATTTGAAAATATAAAAACTAGAAGAAAAAAAAGCTTTCTGCTTTTGGAAGAAAGTCTGTTAAAACCGATCAATATAAAATACATTTAATAAATTTAACATTTTATATATGTAAACGTATATATGTTTATATATTTTTTATATAGCATACAGAAATATGCTATATATTTTTTATATAGCATACAGAAATAATAAAAGATTTAAAGTTTACATTTTTTACAACAAAAAAAATCTAAACCCATTACAAAATTTTTTGGCAAACATGTTTTGTTGCAGAGCCAAGTATTGCAATTTGGATTCTCGCATGACATCATGTTCGAATTTAATAACTTTTCTTCTTTTGGCTGAAGGTGTTGTAATCGGTTCTATATTTTGAGTTACTTCTTTTTCTGCAGGGTTTGGCAATGGCATTATGAGTTTGCAGATGGTTTTATGCTTTTTACCTTGTTTTTCAGCTAATTTGAGTTGCTTAACTTCTTCCCTTTTTTTGAGATAATCTGCAACACCGTGTTCTTTTTTTTTAATATTTCAAAAATATTTGGCAACCTAATATTTTTGGAATATTAGGTTGCCTCAATTTTTTTACATGAGACTGATTTTTGAAAAAAATGAAAAAAACTCTTTAACTCATTTTCCATTTCGATTTTCATTTTCTCACCTAGTGCTCTGTACTTGTTGAAGCTTGAAGCTGCTGTTGCTGGTTCAGAAGATAATGCTAAAGATTTTATTGTTCGCAATGGCGTTGAAAACGTCAGTTGATTGAACGTTTCGGAGATGGCTAATGCCTGTTGATTGATTTTGTTTTTGTTAAGTAGAAACAACCTAGTATATTCAAAACCAGCAATAGTGTGCAAACGTGTAAAACACTTACCGCTCTCATACACCTGCTTGAGCTACGTAGGAAAATTTTCTTTATCTAAGTTTTTGCATTTTGTGTCTTTGTAATATTTGGTAAGAACTGCCTTCCACACTTGCTTAACATGGCTCTGGCAGATGCTAAAGTGTGAGTTTTTCTTGTGGAAATTTCTTTAGACCATCGGTTTATAAATGCATAAAACCAGTCTTTGCCAGGCCTGCTGTTTTTAAATAGGCCTGATTGGTTTGTACGAAGAAGGTAACCGTATACGAAGTCCATGGCATCATTTGGTGTTAAACCATAACCCTAATCACATAGGAACTTAAACGCATGCACCATAATTGACTCTGTTTGCAGTGAGAGTACGGTTGTTGATCCTGATCCCTTGAAGCTAACGTTGTTGTTATTCTTGCGACCTATTAGAGTTGAGAATGGAATGCCATATTTGAATGCAGCTTTTCTGATTGAAGTATTTTTTTCTTTTATATCATTTAACGCAGCTTCTATATCTTTTTCATTGTATGACTTTTTACTTGTTGTTATCTTGAAAGTGAATAATTAATAAATATCATTGAGTCATTTTTGTAAAATAACTTTATATAGGAAGAACCCAGAACTAACACATGAGAAAATCCTATAATTTAATTCACCTAGGTACCTAATTTAAAAATTCACATACTACTTAATAAAGGAATTTAAAGTAAATACGTGAATGATTGGTTTTACCAGAAATTTAACATTAAATTTCTTACTTTTTTGTCTAATTTTTAACTATAAAACGAAAAAAAATTATATAATCGGTATTAAAATTAAATTTTCTACAAGATTGAGGTAAAATTATTTTTAAATGAATTATGGTTTCCAAATTATTAGGATAGCAAATAAAAGAAAAAAACAAATTTTTACGACTCTCTTTTAAACTTTTATAAAAATAAAATGACTGAAAAATGACTTGGATTTTATTTTGACACATTGGAATAGAGGAGATGATTCTCTTTCTTCTGGTGTTTTTATTTTTTAAATATTCCTATCAATTCTGGTTTTATTAAAATTTTTCGATCAGTGATCGAAAAAATAGTATGATCGGTTTGACCCGCTTTTACTCTCTCTATATATATGTATATAAATATATATATATATATATATATATATATATATATATATATATATATATATATATATATATATATATATATATGTATATATATATACACACACATATATATATACACACACATATATATATACACACATATATATATATAAATATATATATATATATATGTGTCCATGTATTTTTTCATGTGTATATGTATACATATATATATATATATATATATATATATATATATATATATATATATATATATATATATATATATTTGTGTGTGTATGTGCATACATATATATACTTTAACTTTTCCCTCCCAATAACTTCCAATTCTAATAGTGATTGTTTGCAGCCTTTTTGGAAGCAAATATGTCAAAAAATGCATGTACATATGTATGTTTTTGTACATTAATGTATGTTTTCTACATGTGTATATGTATATTTTTGTACATGTGTGTATGTATATGTTTGTGATTGAATTTTCTACTGTTTTTTAAAGCTTATTTATTTTAATTTATTTTATTTTCAATTTTATTATTGTTATGTTTTTTTTTTTTTTTTTTTTTTTGATAGTTTTGCTTTGTTTAATGTTAAATATATACCTTCATATTTTTAATTTTTTTTATTGATATATCCATTATAATTATCATTATATTGGGTATTATTATCTTAACTTAATATTTATTATTTCTATTTTAAATAATTGTTTTATGTCATTGTTAGTTATATGTTTTTTTTTCTTATTAGTATTATTGTGGTTCTAATGTTTATTATTATAAAAATTATTTTTAATATTATAACCATTATTATTTTAATTATAAAGTGTTTACTTGATGTTAGTGATTGTACTATTTGTAAACAACTTTGTAATACCAACTATTTAAAAGTTATATTAACAATGTTTATAAATAGTTATATTGCAACTGTAGTAATAATAATCTATAATTTGCATTAGATTTTTTCTTTTCAGTTTTACTCATTTTTTAGCACATCTACTATTTTTCTTTGTATCTGATTTCTCTTTAAAGATTTTTATCTTTTATAAAAAATGTTTTTGCATTTTTGCAAAGTCAAAAGAACAAATTGCTACGCTGAAAATAAACATAAAAATTTCAGCTCTCAAATAAACTATTAAAGTCATTGTGCATGCAACAAAATGAAATAAAATACCACCATTACTTTTAATAGCTCTTTAAGTTTTTTACTTTTTGTTACTTTTAATAATAATAGCTTACTTACTTATGACTTTTTTTTTACTTTAATATAATAATAATAATAAAAAATAATAATAATCAAATTACTTATGACTTTGTGTTTGATATTCTAGGTTATGACTTTATGGCTTGTGGATTTTTTTTTATTGAAATATGCTGGTGTCAACTTTTCTTTTTTTGTTTTGCATCAGTTGCAACTTTTCAGACTTTTTCAGCGCACAAAGTACTATTTTGTTAATCTGTTTTGTTAATCTGTTTTGAGTTTTGTTTTATTTTTATGTTATATATTATTATTTATGTTATATATATTGTTTATGTTATATATATTGTTATATATATATATATTGAGACTTGTTTAAATATCTCAATATATATATAACATATCAATATGCTTTTAAAATTTGTAAATGATATTTTAATTGGATATTTTCTGTTATAAAAATTTTGGTATTGATAAAATGTCAGTATATTTACATGCAAGTTGATATTTGTTATATGTAGATCTTGTGTCAAATGAGATTTTGTTAAAAAAGGTTATGTACATTTAGATTTTTGTTGTGTAAAATGATGGAAAAAAGTTTTATTGGTCTGTAATAGAATATTGTATCCACCTTGAACATCATATCTCGCATTAAAAAATTGAAAATGCAGACGTGATTTAAAGTTAGTATTTAAAAGTGCAGCTAAGCTGTTTGACTTCCCACTATAGAATTACAAACATTAGTTAGTAAAAATTATGTATCTAAAAATGATGTTTTAGGTTTTGCTGATTTGTCTTAGGTGTGGGGTAATTCCATGTCAAATCATCCAAAAAAATCAAAAAATGTCACCCTATGTTTGGGATTTTGCTAATTTTTTTATATGTTATATGGTTTATGAAAATTAAGAAAATTTAAAATTTGGAACCTCCAACCCCTTACGGTTCTTGAGATATTCAGGTTTCAATTTTCTTATTAATGCTGACTCAGCATTTTTTGCAAAATGTATTTTTGTCATTAAATAGCAATAATTAATGGACGAAATAAGGTATCATTCTGAAATTTGGTACATAGACAATCTTCCATATGGCGGATACAAATATTAAATTAAAAAAAATTTTAGACCACGTTAGTACATGTAAATTGAATAATAATGGCATTTATTTTGGGGTATTTTGACGGTCAAATTTGTGATGTCACCTTGATAATTTTTTTTTAGGCATTACTATAACTTACAATATAGGTATCAAACTTCACTATTAATTAAAAATATATTATTGCATTTTTTGACTTTTCTAAATTCAGCCTTTCAAGTAAAGCTTATATAAATGCTGAGTCAACATAAAATTTATTGCTAACTTATTAATGAAAAAATTAGCTATATCTTAATTTCTGGTTGTAAAAAGTCATTTTCAAAGTCATTTTGAAGTCAATAATAGATGTATATAAATATAAATTCTAAATTTTTCGTACCTGGGGTAGGCCCCCCCCCCGCCCTCCCAAAAAAAACAAAAATTTTCCTAATTTTGTAAAAAGTTATTTTTAAAGTCGTTTTGAGAGCAATGATAATTTTTTAGGTATTTATAAATATTTAGTGGGGTAGGCTTCCCCCTCACCCGCCCTACCACGAAAAATATATATATATTTTGCTAATTTTGTTATACCAATAAAATAAGGATTGCTTTCTTAAAATTTTTCCATCAAGCTTTTGGATGCCAGCTAGGTTGGGTGTCGCAATTAGGCATATTACCAAATCTTTCCAAAGATGTTTTAATGAAAATATATAAAGACAAGTTACCAAGAGATTTTTATTTGTGTGGCCAAATTGTGCTAATTACACATACAATTATATTGTAACTATATTTAAAAAAATTATATACAAGTATAAAAATAATGAAGCAATAGAAACTTTTTCTAAAAATCTTGATTATTTTGTTCAATAATTTTTGCCAACTCAATTTCTGAAATTTTGTATACACGACCATTTGTTGTAGATGGCGGATCAATGGTACATAAAATATGATTTGATGGGACCCAACACATATCTTCTCGTGCAGGCCAAGAAAAACTTGGACTGGGACCATGTGGGTGCATAAATTGAATTTTATAATCTCCTTCTCCTTCATCTTTTTTGTTTATAATTCCAATCCACCAAAAGCTGTCATACATGCAAGCTACATAGTCCATATAATTATAAATAACTTGCTGCACAACCAGCTCATTTGGTATCTGCACAAGCTTAAATGTCTGAACATCAGTTTGTTGACTCATCCTTTTAAAAGAAATTGTATATTTATCAATTGGTATAAAATGGTGAAAGGATCTTGTTCCTGGCAAGGTTCTTCCCATAGTAAACCTTGGTTGCAATGATGATCGTACTTCATTTATTTCTATTTTATAAACTAAAATAAATTGAATGTTTTTTATATTGGTTACACAAAATTCAAACATCTTATCTACCTCCAAAATCTGTCCAGTCACTGTTCTTTTTAAACTAGCTTGTGCAGTTAATCGTTTTACTGTGCCGCCAATGCCATCACAAGCAGACTTACCATGGCTAGGTAGCAAAAAAAACCCATTCAGCATCAATATCAAAGTCTTCTTTGTGATGACAAAGAATAATAAAGTTTTTAAAGTTTTTATATTGTGCTGCACATCCATCAGTGAAGTATTTAATATTACTAATCTGTAGAATGTTTGCCTTAATGTAATTGGTAATGAGCTGTTGTATTTTATATACAAAGTATACATCATGCTCAGCGTCATCAAAAAGGATGCAAAATGACTTTAATAGTAGTTTATCATTTGATTTATAGTAAATAATAATAGGGTGAAGTGTACATTTTGGTTTATTCCAATGGTAACTTTGCACCTCATCCTGAACAATAAATTGGAAGTTCTCTGCAAAGTCACCCAATACTATACACTCATTTTGATTTAATAACTCTTTACAGTCTTTGAGGTACTTGGCTTGACTTTTAGCTATAAGTGAATGAGATGTTAATTTATCTATTTTATTGCATATAAGGTCGATAACATCTTCAATATTAATTTTTTGATTGATCAGCGTAGTTCTATCTGTATGCTGCCATTGGTTAATTGTTATTTCTTAATCGCTGTTGTCAAACTTTGCTGTTAAGAATTCTTTTAAAGCAGCAATACCAGGGCATAACGGACATCGATGTAACATGCACTCTACATTATCCCTATTGCAAACAATCATTTCCATCAAATCTCTATAGTCTTTGTCAATTTTAAGAGCATCAGTTAACAACTTAACATTCTGATGATAGGTACAGACACAAACACAGTGGGTGCCAGACGAGTTTGTGGTTATACACCATCTAGGGCGAAGGCTGCAAAACTTAGAAAATCCGACGTTTAAGTTAGAATGTTGGAATTTAAATGCTACATATAGTTCCTTTAAATTAATCAATATTAGTCTTTTTTGCATGTGTTGCCTGTACCCTATACTCACAAAATCTTTTTTTCCAGGCAGCATTCGTGTGTACTCGTCACTTTGATAAAAGCAATGAACAAGATCAATGGTTGCGTGGGAAAGCGACTTTCCTTTTTTTGATGATGGTTTATGCAAAATTCCATGTTTTTTTTTAGCTTTTCTAGCTTCTCGTACTAGGTAATTAGATACATTAAAAAATTCTGCAGACTTTGCGAGTGACCATGATTCTGGAGTTAGTGTTAATATCTGAATTTTTGCGGAGTATGATGTCACATTTTTTATCTTATCTTTCAATTCATTTAAAAGTGAGTATAGATCGTCAATTTGGTTATCAATTGAAGAACTTAATGGTGTACAAGATGGTGTCAATGTAATCATAGGATCAATATCATAAACTTTTTTTATTTTGTTTGCTGTTGCTCCAGTTATTTGATCAAATTTTCTTTTGGCAGCTGGTAATCGTTGGTGTTTTGGAATTGATTTAAGCTTAATAGGTGACACACCTATAGATGCAAGACTTTCATTGAGAGATGAACGTTGTTCTTGTTCAGGCTCAATCCTACTATAGCATTGATCAATTGATTTTAATTCTTTATTTATACAATGTACCCTTTTGTAACAACTACTGCATAATTTCCACCCAGGTACAGCGCAATGTCTTGTGTTTTTAGAGTTATTGCCATTGATAGCGATATCTTCACATTTTCTATGAAAAAAAGGAAACAATCATTTCTAAAAACTAATATCAACTCACCATCATTTTAAAGAACAAATGAGTGTAATTGTTACTTTATAAATGTACCTAATTTTTTTTAAATTTATTTAATTACTATTTTAATCAAAATAATAAACTGTTTCATCAAAATAGTATAAAAATTACCTTTCACATTTTTCTTTCAATTTCCATGTTTTTTATATAGATTACAGCATTTCTGAAATTTTCTTTCAAATGCAGCTCCAAAGTATTCTCTATGATAATAGCAAACTGTTGTAAACAATTTTTCACAATCAAATAAACCAGCTCACCATAATAACTCTTGTTTTTCAACACTTGAAAACGCTGATAGATCTAAAAGACCTTGTCTTCTTGTTAAACCTTGCTTGTGGCAGTCAACATTACATTCTAATCCAATAGAACACTTTTCCATCATTTAAAGTTTTTAATCTATTCGAAAAATCTGATTTTTATATATTTTACTAAATAAATTTATTTAGAAATACCATGAACATTATTTGGTTTATAGAAAACTCTTATTACAAATTATTTGTTAGGATGTGTCATATTATATGACTTCCTTATATATATGATTAAAAGGTAATTAAATTTTATTTTATTTACCAATCATATAGTATCATTCATAACATTCTTTAATTAGTTAAGCAAATATAAAATTCCTGCCAAGTAACAGTAAACTAGTATTTACAGAATGAAGTCTAAACAGAAGCAATAAAATAAAAATGGGGGAGGGGGAAGGGAAGCCTCCCTCAGGTACCAAATATTTATAAATACGTATACATTTATCATTGCCCTCAAAATGACTTAAAAAAAACTTTTTACAAAATTAGGAAAATTTTCTTTTTTTTTGGGAGGGCGGGCGGGCCTACCCCAGGTACGAAAAATTTAGAATTTATATTTATATACATCTATTATTGCCTTCAAAATGACTTTGAAAATGACTTTTTACAACCAGAAATTAAGATATAGCTAATTTTTTTATAATTAAGTTAGCAATAAATTTTATGCTGACTCAGCATTTATATAAGCTTTACTTAAAAGGCTGAATTTAGAAAAGTCAAAAAATGCAATAATATATTTTTAATTAATAGTGAAGTTTGATACCTATATTGTAAGTTATAGTAATGCCTAAAAAAAAATTATCAAGGTGACATCACAAATTTGACCGTCAAAATACCCCAAAATAAATGCCATTATTATTCAATTTACATGTACTTAACGTGGTCTAAAAATCTTTTTAATCTAATATTTGTATCCGCCATATGGAAGATTGTATATGTACCAAATTTCAGAATGATACCTTATTTCGTCCATTAATTATTGCTATTTAATGACAAAAATACATTTTGCAAAAAATGCTGAGTCAGCATAAATAAGAAAATTGAAACCTGAATATCTCAAGAACTGTAAGGGGTTGGAGGTTCCAAATTTTAAATTTTCTTAATTTTTATAAACCCTATAACATATAAAAAAATTAGCAAAATCCCAAACATGGGGTGACATGACCTGGATGATTTGACATGGAATTACCCTGTGATAAAAAAAGATGGTGTATAATAAAATTTTTTATTATACACCATCTTTTTTATATTTTTTTATATTTATTTATATTGAGTTTTTATATTGGCATCATTTTTGAAAACTTACTAAATATATTGTTTAATCCTGATAAGTACTTAGTTAGTATTTACTAGGATTACTCTGTAATCAATAAAAATCATGTGTACAAATATATGTGTGTACAATTTTTACCAAATGTGGTCTATATTATAACAATTCAAAATCCATTTTACAAAATTTTTAAAATTCACCGGTCAATTAATTTTTATTGTTTTTTTGAAAAGGCTTCCATGCAAACGTTTAGAAAACAGCTTTATTTGGATTATTATTTATTTCTATAAAGCTGAAATGTTTACTAAAACTTTCAAAATTTACAATTTTTCAATAAAATAGTTTCAATAAAAAAGTTAGTTTTTGGTGGCATATCCATTTGCCTTTAAAACAGCATCACAGCATCAACATCACAGATGAGGCATCGAATCAACTAAATTAATGAGAACATCTTGAGGAATATTATACCAACATTCTTTAATCAAACCAAATAAATTGTCTTTGTTGGTTGGTTTTCTACCAACTTATTGCCTGTCAATGTACTCCCAAAGATGCTCAATGGGATTGAGATCTGGGCTCTGTGAAGGCCATTCAAGAACGTTGACTTTTTTTGATTGAAAATATTCCTTAACAGATCTGGCACAGTGCTTTGGGACATTATCTTGTTGAAAGATCCAATTGCAATTCATTTTGTCCTTTGCATGGGGCAACATAATGTTTTTCATTATGTCTAAATAAACTCTCTGGTCCATAATACCTTCTATGCGATGAATGGGACCCAGGTTGTCATGACTAAAACACCCCCAAACCATAACATTTTCTCCTCCGTGATTAATAGTAGGTAACTGATATTTTGGATTGAATCTGTCTCCTATTGGATGTCTGACATATCTAATTCCGTCACTGAATAGCATAAACTTTGATTCATCAGAGAAAAGGACTTTTGACCAATCATTAACTGTCCAACTGAGATGATCTCTCGCAAATTTTATCCTGGTTCTTAAATTTCTTGCAGATATAAGAGGTTTCTTAACTGGACAGTGACCATACATATTATTTTGTCGTAATCGGTGTTTAGTTGTATCAACGCTACAGTTTGTGCCATGAAACTGATGCATAATTGAATTAAGTTTGACAGCAGTCATGCAAGGATTATTCTTGCAAAACCTTACTAATAATCTATCAGCCTTTTCAGTTGTAACTTTAGGTCTTCCAGAGCGAGGCTTGCTTTCAATAGTTTTGCGCTGACAAAACCTTTTCATAATGTGACATATTCCTTATTTAGAAATATTGTAAAGTTCAGAAATCCTTAAGTCCTGTTAGTCATTTTTTTCCCCATAGCTTTTATAATTAATTTCTTTATTTCATTTGAAACTTCCTTAGCCTTTCCCATGCTTTTAAAATATCACTATGTAATTGAATTATAAAACTTCACAAATAATCTCTCAATTAGTTATACTTCATTGCTTTTGAAATATCTTAAGTTAATTCAAATAATAAATTTCAGAAAAAATTTGACCTTTTGTTTACAAAAACCTGATATAATTGCGGGTTATTATACTGTTTCTAAACTTTTGCACGGAAACCTTTTCAAAAAAACAATAAAAATTAATTGACCGGTGAGTTTTAAAAATTTTGTGAAATGAACTTTGAATTGTTATAATATAGAGCACATTCGGTAAAAATTTCAGGTTATTTGAGAAAGTTTGTGAAAAGTTATGTGTTAAAAACTGAAAAAAAGTAGGTGTTTCTAAACTTTTGAACGCTACTGTATATATATATATATATATATATATATATATATATATATATATATATATATATATATATATATATATATATATATATATATATATATATATATATATATATATATAATATATATATATATATACATATACACAGTGCATATATGCATATATATAAATATATGCATATGTGCACTTGAAGTTGCTCATTTAGAAAGAGATTTGGGAGCTCTTATTTCAGAATATACCAATAACCAATTGTTAGGAAAGCTAAAAAACCTTTTTGTAGTTGTAGTTTACCTTTCCAGAAAGAGCTACCAAAATGAGAAAGTACATCATGTATGTTTGACCTAACCCTGAGTATGCCATCCAGGTATGATTAAGTACCAACAGGGAGACACAGACGCCCTGAGGAAAATCCAAAACCGTGCGACCAAAACAATTTCCTCTATAAACATAAAACCCCTGAGCGGAGAAGAGCTTTGTTAGGCCTCACAACACTTGAAGAGAAAAGAAAATGAGGCGATTTAATCCAGATTTTTAAATACATGCAAAATATTGACGAAATAAACTTCCACATACCACTGAATCGCCTATCATCATCAAAGTACATTATGTGAGGTCATAATCAATGACTATTACAGAAATGAGTACTGTACTGCATGCAGTGATAAAAAATTTTTACAAAGCATGTTATATCCTAGTGGAACTCCCCGCCACAAATAGTAATTGACACAACCTCAGTTAATATGTTTAAAAATTGTCTGGATAAATATTTAAATCAACAAAAAAAAGAAGCATAAAAACATAATGTACTTGTGAGACAGATGTCCGCAAATAGAAAATTAAATATAAACAATGTTTATAGTAGCTAGATGCAGGAGAGGATTTAAACATGATATGACTGTTATACATTGGGGATATGATATTTTAAGATAAAAATCAATTTTATATGCTATATTTTACTAAGTTTTATTTCGGATAAGATTTTTATATATGGGAGATATAATATTCTAAGTAACATATCATAAAACATAGTTAAAATATCAGTATACTATTTAGTATATTTTACAAAGTTTTATGTCAGATAAGATTCTTCTACATATTTAAATCTATTTCTAAATGAAATAGATTTAAATGTGTAGAAGAATATACTCAACATTGAAAGCATTTCTGAAGTAAATTTTAACTGAAGAAGAGTTTAATTTAGCATTATCTTTTAAAATCATCCATAAAGTGCATACACAGTAAAATCACTAGTTTAGTAATCTCTTCTCCCCCTGCTCAAAATAAATACTTTATAAAAATCAAAATCCAATCAAAGTCATTAACTTTTTATTTATTGAACAGCCTTATTTGTCAAGGTTTGTGTTTTAGAGTTATAGAGTTAGTAGAGGGTTGTAACCACAATTAAAAAAAGCCTCCTTGAATCTAGTGGCCTTGGAAAGGTGAATAGCATTAAAATAAAATAAAAAGTAAAAAAAAGTTATTCAGTTCTATCTGACACTGAGGCAAAAATTCTGCTGTTTATCTGTAGATTTTTCAAATTTTTGAAATTTATTTTATTAAAAAAAAGTAAGTTTTAATAAAGATTGAAAACGGAATTTTAGTTATCATATATCATGTCCCCCATTTATATCAATTGTATCCAATATAAATCAATTTTTACTTATCATACTTGTTGACTCCCTATATA